>NC_079225.1:29413050-29685550 GCF_029633865.1 Lampris incognitus
CGGGCAGTGCCAAAGGTTTCATTACCAGGGCCAAAGCGCAAAACCCTGACAACGAACAACCCACTGCTTCCTTCGCCGAGAGGCACTTGTTGCTAAGACGCTACCAAAAGAACTTTCCGACGTACTGAACAAAGCTGTGGACATGGTTAATTACATCAAGGCGCGCCCGTTAAAGAGCTGCCTTTTTCCATTCTTTGCGAGGAAATGGGAGCAGAGCATCAAAGCTTGTTGTTACACACGGCTGTCCGCTGGCTTTCACGGGGTAAAGTTTTGACCCGAGTGTACGAGTTAAGAGAAGAATTGAGGGCCTTCGTGATAGACGAGAAACCTGCATTTGCAGAGCTACTCGCAGACGAGCAGTGGTGCGCAAAACTCGCGTATATGGCTGACATATTTAAGCACATAAACGAGCTGAATATCAAAATGCAAGGTAGACAAGAAACCCTCCTCTCCTCATCTGACAAACTACGCGGCTTCAGGTCCAAGCTCACACTCTGGCGTTCCTTTGTAGACCAGGGCAGGCTGGATATGTTTCCCCTGTGCAATATGCATACAAACAACACCACATTGTCAGGCGTAATAGCCCAGCATCTGACCACTCTTGACGAGCGATTCAATCACTATTTTCCCTCTGAGTCATATGCTGAGTTTGAGTGGGTCCGTGATCCTTGGAGTGCGCGTGCAATGGAAAGTGCAAAGGACTGCTCACTTCCAATACAGGAACAACTGATGGAGATCAGGGAAGATCGCACTTTGAAAATGAGATTTTGTGATGTGGAACTGGACAGCTTTTGGATATCAGTGGGAAACGAGTACCCATTGGCGCTGTTGCTATTCTACTACCCTTCTCCACAACCTATCTATGTGAACTGAGTTTTTCAAGCCTGACGTACATCAAGAACAGGTACAGGGAGCGACTAAGGACTGTGGACCAGGATCTACGTGTCTGCCCCTCATCCATCCCTGCCAGGATAGGGCAGCTTTGTGCGTCTTCCCAGGCCCATGTCTCTCATTGATGGTGAGTCACGCCCCCTCTCGGCCTCTCTCTCTCCCCTATGCACTCCTGGCTCTCAGTTGTGGCATATTTGTGCGCGAGTGTGTGTTCATGTGCACATGTAGGCCTATCTAACTTTTTAAATGCGGGTTGTGTGTGGGTGTGTCTCTCTGTGTGTGTGTGTGTGTGTGTGTGTGTGTGTACAGAGGCTGGATGGAAGAGTACAGATGGGAGTGTTCCTGCCATTTCTTTGTGTGAAGTTCCTGTCACTTCATTATGCTGGGAAGGGGGATGGCAGTTTGAAGGACTTATTTTGACACTTTATTTTTTATTCTGGAGGGATGTTATCTCTTTACCCACCTTATTATCTGTCTGCCTATCTGTTCATTGATACACGCCGTCCCCTAAAAATAAAAAAGGATATTTGCACTAATGGAGGGATGCAGTGTCGTTTTTAGCTATATTTTTACACTGGGGTGCCTTGAGATTTTAGGCACTTAAAAAGGGTGCCTTGGCTGAAAAAAGTTTGAGAAACACTGCCCTAGGCAGCTGCCTGTATGGCCTACTGCTCAGGCCGACCCTGATGAAGGGCTACAAAATGTATGATTCATGGTAATTAATTGCAACTGATAATTACTTTATTGCGTACTTTAGTGTATGTACTATATAGAGTGAACTGTTTAAAACAACTAGCCATCATGGGACTTAATGAGTGTAAATGGAGCATTTTCTCACTAGGTGTACACAGGCATGCTAGCAAATGCCCCCCCCCCCACACACACACACACGATTAGCCTACGGTGTCTGCCTGCAATTCATTTTAATAATGGGGTGTAAATGGACACATTAGGCATCCTCATGAATGACCCCAGGCATTTTTCACATGCAGCATACAGCCTTGCAATACTGGGGTCCACACACACACACACATACAAATACACAGTTATGTGTGTGTATGCTCTCTCTCTCTCTCTCCCTCTCTCTCTCTCTCTGTCTCTCTCTCTCTCTGTCTGTCTCTCTCTCTCTCTCTCTCTCTCTCTCTCTCTCTCCCTCTCTCTCTCTCTCTGTCTCTCTCTCTCTCTGTCTGTCTCTCTCTCTCTCTCTCTCTCTCTCTCTCTCTCTCTCTCTCTCTCTCTCTCTCTCTCTCTCTCAAAAACACCCACAAACAAATCTTGAAGGAATACTTTTTTTCATATACCTTCCATGATTTCACAGCAGACCTCCACACCTCCATTTCTGGAAGTCAGAAGAAAGTTTTAAAGTTCAAAATAGGGCTGAGAGACAGAGGTTTAGAGAAAGTGATTTTTTTTGTCACTTTGCATCTCAGATTTAGTTGGTTTTTGTTTTTGTTTTTTTTGGATGAATTACAATTCAACAGAATATCCAACCCCGTACACCCCCTCGGTTCAACTCAGGTCAAACAGCTGTGGTGACCTTTTACTTATGAAGTGCTGATTAAATCCGACTCACAGATACTGTGAGTTACTTTGGTTCAGCTACAGCCAGGCATGGCCACGGTCTACACATACCGTACTACCGGTCTCTTGAACAAGTCCACCATCTTGCTTGACAGATAAATGGCCTGCTTAATGGCACTTTTATGCTTGCTGATAAATTTGATGTAATCAATGGCAGAGGTGTGATAATGTAATGGCTGATTAATGTCAGAAGAGCAGTAGAGAGAAAAAGGAAGAAAAAAAGACAACACATTATGGATGTCTGTATATTTGCTGCAGAAACAAATTGACAAAATATTGAACCCTAGTCAGACATTTGCTAAATTATACTATATTTGCTGTGGCTTTGTATTATTTATCAATCACAAATGGCTAGCAACATGCAACTGGGGAAAGGAGATCAGGACACTACGTGCTGAAAAAACACAACCAGTGTTGTGGCTTGGTAGACCAGTTGGTGTGTGAAGAAGTCTGGCAAGCAAACCTGTGAGCACTGCAGAAACTGAAGTTTGTGCACCTCTTCTACTTCCAAGTAGGTCCTCTCGCCTGTGCACTTCAGTTGATTTGTAAAGTCATCTCTGTTGCTGTAATTTACTTTGCAGCTTCTCAGAAAGATCCACATCTGTCATCATTATCATCAGTAATCACCAGGCCCAATTGTATATTCCCAATATGCAAGTTGCGAATGCAATCTCTCCCAGAAATGGAAACTTATTTTGCCTGCAGATGTTTTAGTCATCAACAACCAGACACAGATTTTAATGGGGAGGCTAAAATAAGTATATAACTTCTACTAGAACTTTGTCCCTCTCAGCTCATACTCCACTGACTATGGTGAGCCCTCATTTCTGCCCATCTCAGTTCTGAACCACACAACACACCAAAACAAAATGATGGGCCAGAAACACATAGAGGTCACTAATTCCCCACCTCCCATTAAGCACATGTGGCTTCCAATTTAAAAACACCATTCTGGATTGTGTCTACAACAAATAGAGACCTCACTTAGAAACTCTGTAAAACTTCGCACTAAACAACTTTAAAACTCTAAGTTAACGAAACCAACTGAACTGGGACTATGTCAAAAATGACAGTTAAAGACTGTGGTATCCTCACCATCATCATCATCCTGATGACATGTAGGTCAGGTGAATCGGCCGTACTAAGTTGTCCCTAGGTGTGACTGTGTGTGTGTGTGTGTGTGTGTGTGGGGGGGGGGGCTGTAATGGACTGGCGGCCGTTCCAGGGTGTCTCCCCGCCTGCCGCCCAATGACTGCTGGGATTGGCTCCAGCATCCCCATGACCCCAAGTAAGGATAAGCAGTTTGAATAGTGAATGAATGAATGAATGAATGAATGAATGAATCACCAGGCCCGCCCACAGAAATGGCCGGGCCCCTGAAAAGGTCCAGTGAATGCCCCCCCCCACCCCCTACAAAATCTGCATTACTCATATCAACACATGTATATGCTCTCTCTCCTACTAAACACATTAGAATGAAAACTGAGACTTCGTCAGTAATGAGGGACACACACACACACACACAACATAACTCTTTGACACACTTAAACACACCAAGGTCAGCAAAGATCTGTTACACTTACATGACACATTTCTCAATAGAAAATTCAATTTCTTACCTTATGGCTTCATCGTTGCCTCTTATACAGCCATCTTCCTTGTTTTGCTGGATGCAAAGTCCTTTAAAATGTCTTAAAAGTCCATCTATTGAGGCAGTTCACACTCAAAGGCAAGTATTGCCTTCATCATTGCTTATATTTAAGATGAACCTGATTATTGCTGGCCTCCATGACCCGCCCCCCCTGCATCCCCCTAGCAGCTGGGTCCCAGGAAGCCCCCGCCCCCGACATGGGCAGCAATTCACAATAATCACTCAAAGTAATCACTACGTCACAATTGCCATTAATCAATCTTATCAATCTTTTTTTAAATCTTATTCATTAGTCATGATCCAACTATTTCATCTCCATTACTTTATCATAAATTTCACTAATTTTGCATGTAGAATTTTGATTTTTTTTTTAATTTACAGAGAATTTCAAATAACTTAACTTCCCAACCAAACTACTGAAAATTGTGTGAACTAAAGTTATTTTCCATGGTTAGTGTGGAGTGGTGTATTTCATTTTATCAGCAACATGTCAGAGTTTTATCATTTTATCAATACAGCTGAGAGTGTGTGAGGCGGGAGTTGGTCCAGGATGACAGATTGTTCTGCTGTACCTTCTTAGCCATTGTGGACCTAAGACTACGTCAATACTAATGGAAGGAAATATGAAAACGATGCTGTAAAATGGGTAGAAAGTTTTCTATCCACACTAGCATTTTCCGATAATTTTTGGGAAGTGCACAGACTACGCAGAAAAGCTGAAGCAAAAGAGAAACGCTTTAGTCTCTTCTATTGGGCATCTGCAGGCCATCTGAGCCTGCAGCTTTGCACTGATCACATGACAAACATACATCAGCAAGACCGACTTTTCCATATTCATCCACTTTGGAGAGTGTTTTCAAAAACCTCAGTTTTCGGTGGCCGAAAACACCAACCTAGTGTGGCTGGAGGGCCCAAACGGAGAGAAAAAGATGCTTTTTTGAATTTGACCATGTTAGGGGGGACGTACTCCCAGGGAAACATTAGTGAGGGAATTCCCACTCGGTAACGCTGATGACATGACAGCAGTCACAGGCTCAACCTTTTCCCTAACTGGTTTAGGTGGTTCGGTGAATGATGCAACCTATGAGTCCACCTGGTAGATTTATGATGCTTTAGCTTGCTGTCCTCCACAGCTGCCAGGTTAGTACACTGGTTTGGGGTATGGTTTAACATGTTAGCATGTGGTCTGAAATGGTTTTCAGTGTGAATGCTCACCCTGGAGTATGTCAGTCAACATTATATTGTGCTCTGGTAAATGCCTCAACATATATGGTGCTTTAGCATAAGATCAGTCAGGAAGACAATCTTTTGCATGCATAGGCCTGTAGTTATATTTCTTATTTTATCCTGTCGTTCTCATCTCTAATGCATACTCACTCATATTTTCCCTTGCTGTCATTGTCTGGGGCTGTTAACTGATCACATCACCTGTTCTCATCTATCCATTAGCATAGCGACACGCCTGCATGGTTAGCCCATCATCTTGCTCATGTCTTTTTTAAATGTTTCTCTCCCCGCCTCTAGGCATTCATGCTGCTGTTGCACGCACCCCTCCACCTCCCCATCACCTCCTAGTCCTTGCAGATTCATCAGTTTCATCTCTTCATCAGCCTCATCAGCCTTACACGGCAACACATTTGGCCCAGTTGTTAGCACTGTTGCCTCACAGCAAGAAGGTCCTGGGTTAAAACCCCAGGCCATCCCAGGTTCTTTCTGTGTGGAGTTTACATGTTCTCCCCGCGTCTGCGTGGGTTTCCTCCTGCAATCAAAGACATGTATGTTAGAGTTAATACCCCTGACCTAGGCATGGCAAGAAGAACTGGAATATCTATCTATCATCTCAGCGGAAGTCATGATCCACCACCCCACCAGAGTCTGGACTCCATGGGGGGTATTATTCCATGGGGGGGGGGGTTATTATGCTGCTGCTCAGGGCCGATGTCACTCAATTAAAAAATATCTCCCCGTTGAGTGTAAACGCCAGAGTTTCTTGACATGTGACAACGATAGTTTTATATTTGTGTCACTTTCCACATCCTCATCATCCTTTCCATCAGCAGGGTGTCACAGTGTTTAGGGAGACCGTCCTTCAATCAGACCAGCAAAATATCCACTCTGCCAAAGCGTCCTTAAGCATGACAATTGGGCTCAAGGGGTTGCCGGTGGGGCTGCAAGTGAAAAGACAGATCTCTCCCTCAAAGGTCAATGATAATATCAACAACAACAAAATCACTATTATCTTTGTCATTATTGTCACCATCGTTGTCTTCGTCATTAATTGTTATCAGGAGTAACAAAACCTGATATCATCCTCATTCATGATCATGACCTTGTTTATATATAATTTTGTTTTTGTTTTGTTTTTGTCTTTTGTTTCTTGCCCTTTTGTATCTGTTTAAGTCGGAGAGTACTGCTGGCGTCGTGTGTGGCTGCTGCTTCTCCCTCTCGAAGCCCCCCCCCTTCCCATCCACCGCTGTATGTTTGTGCTATGCTTATCTGTTCTCTTGTTTTACCCCGTTTATTGTAAAGCGACTTTGAGTGTTAGAAAAGCGCTATATAAGATTGATGTATTATTATTATTATTGTTATTATTAATTACCAACATCCTACTCATCACACACACACACGCACACACACACAAAATTCCACACCTCACATTACCGTTATTCATACATGACAATACCTCATTTGTCAGTGAGAGAATGTTTACAGTGGGATTGGCTCTGTATGCATGAGCCCCTCCCCCGACACCACAACATGTCAGTGTGCCACCAATTACAAAGCACAAACTGAATGAGGTCACACTGGGATGGGGTCATTAGCAAAACAAACCCACTAACCCCGTGGGGTACAAGCAATGACGGAGAGAGGGGGACAACCCCCCCACCCCCCACTACACACACACACACACACACACACACACACACACACACGTGCATAAAAGCCACCCAATGACATAGGGTCTTCCTTTAGAGATCAAATCTATTGACAATGATTGATAAGAGGCTGGGGTCATGTGTAGTTAGTTAAGTGAAAAGTAACAAAACAAAACAAAAAAAGAAGAGTGACATATTGAACAAATCCAACCTTGAAGGGTGGATTGATTTAAAAAAAGGGAGATAGGGTATGTTGTTTTCTCAAAATGCTTTAGGACAGTCTTCAGAATGCTTTAGCGCCCACATGGGTCAGTCTTCTGTGTATCCACTGGGTGATTTCAGTTACAGGTTCTCACACTGGAGTTAAGATAACTTCAAACATGCAATCAATTAATTTAGTAGGCATGCTGTATTGTAGAGAACAACTTTTTTATATTCCCTTGTTATTGAATGTTTATCACATGATCTTCTTCTAACAGATAATACTCTTTGTATTTTCTCTAAATTTGCCATATAGCTCCTACATAAATAGGTACAGAATCCGTAATGTTACCATAGACCTGTCTCACCAGGTCTTGTATGCAAAGACCTTATTATTAGTATTGTATGATAGTGCAACTAATTTTTGCGTGCGGAAGTATTTACATATTTATATTACTCTTCCGCAGTGGTTAGCACGGTCGCCTCACAGCAAGACGGTCCTGGGTTCGAGCCCCGGGGTAGTCCAACCTTGGGGGTCGTCCTGGATTGTCCTCTGTGTGGAGTTTGCATGTTCTTCCCGTGTCTGCGTGGGTTTCCTCCGGGTGCTCCGGTTTCCTCCCACAGCCCAAAGACATGTAGGTCAGGTGAATCGGCCGTACTAAATTGTCCCTAGGTATGAATGTGCGTGGGTGTGTCTGCCCTGTGTGATAGTCTGGCGGCCTGTCCAGGGTGTCTCCCCACCTGCCGCCCAATGACTGCTAGGATAGGCTCCAGCATCCCCGCGACCCTGAGAGCAGGATAATCGGGTTGGATAATGGATGGACAGATATTACTTTTCACTTTTTAAATGACCTTTAACTTTTATTGCTTTTTTCATTCTATTTCTAAAAGAGAAAGTTTGGTTTTAGGGGTATTTACATGGAGTCAGACAATCTCATGAATACCTTTTTTTTTTTTTAATTTAGCCAGGAGGTCCCGGAATACAGAGAGGGTGTTCCGGCAGGTCAGGTGGAGAGAAAAAAAGTCACAGAACGCATCAAAAATTCCACACAGATGCCTGGAGCACATTGGACAACAACTAGGTACTAACAGTTAAAACTAAACAAAACTGTCATCACATTTTCTGACATTAAATATGGTGTGCCTCAGGGCTCATTTCTTGGCCCTCTGCTTTTCTCTCTCTACATTACACCTCTTGGCCAAATTATACGCAGCTATGGAATAAATTTCCATTGCTATGTTGATGATACTCATCTGTATGTGCCTATAAGGGCTGATGATCATACTCAAATAACTAACTTAAGAGGCCTGCTTGGCTGCTGTTAAAAACTGGATGTCACTTAACTTTCTGCTTTTAAATTTGGATAAAACCGAGATGCTGGTCATTGGCTCTGCTAGACACAGACACCAATTTGATCAAGTAACGATAACAAGCAACAACTCTGTGGTTTCACTAAGTGTGGCAGCCAAAAATCTTGGTGTTACGTTTGATCCCAGCCTTTCCTTTGATAAGCACATTAAAGAAATCACCAAGACTGCCTTTTTTCACTTACGTATCATAGCTAAAATTAGGTCTTTTCTCTCCATGGCTGACATAGAGACTCTAATACATACATTTGTTTCATCCAGACTTGATTACTTTAATGTTCTGTTTTCAGGCCTGTCACATTCTAGTAATAAAAGTCTTTAGATGGTTCAGAATGCTACTGCTAGAATTCTAACTAAATCTAGGAAATTTGACCATATTACACCAATTCTTGCCTCTCTGAGCTCCTTAAACCGTACATTCCATCTCGAGCTCTTTGCTCTCAAAATACAGGGCTCCTGTGTGTACCCAAAGTTAAAAAGAAGTCAGCTGGTGGCAGGGCCTTTTCCTATTGGGCTCCGTTCTTGTAGATTAACCTACCTGCTGCCATCAGACAATCAGAGTCTGTTGAGTCCTTTACATCCAAACTTAAAACTCATCTTTTTGCCTTAGCTTACAATTAGTTGCCTTTTGAGTGCTTCACAACCGGTACTGCATGGCGGGTCGGTTTCCTGTCTCAATGAATTTACCAACCACTGTTCTGCTGACGAGATTGTAGAGTATAGATTATGACTAATTGATGACTTAATTGATTATAACTAACGACTAATGCAAACTGTTTTCTTCTCTCACGTCTTTTCTCTCTCTCTCTCTGAATGTCTTCTCCTTTCTCTTTTTATGTATGTGAATGGTGTCATGTGAGTCTCCCTGGTGTGCACGTGCAGTCGGTTCTCCTCCCAGGTCTCCGTGGTGATGGTGGTCACCACTTGCATGCTGCCTGCCATTCCCGTCACCGCATTTTTTTTTTTTATTTAGAAATCCATGTAATTTTTTTTTTAACATGATGATGCTGGTCCCGTGGCTTGGGTCCTGGACTGTCCTGATGGCATCTGGACACTGTTTGGCATCCTGCGCATCTTATTCTTCATAAATTTTATAAGTCCATTACATTTTGTTATCCTCTTTCAATGTTGTATCGTGCAAACTGCGGAAACACAACATCCATTGCACGTTGTCCGTCTTGGGAGAGTGATCCCTCCTCTGTTGCTCTCCCTGAGGTTTCTTCCTATTTTTTCTCCCTGTTAAAGGAGTTTTTTAGGGAGTTGTTCCTTATCCGATGAGAGGGTCAAAGGACAGGATGTTGTGTTGCTGTTAAGCCTACTAAGGCAAATTTGTAATTTATGATATTGGGCTATACAAATAAAATTGATTTGATTTGACTTGATCACAAACAAAGAATTATTTATATTTATTAATCAGAGCATTCACAATAATCACTCAAAATTAGCAGGGGGCATAGAAACACCCGTTTACGGTTTGCAGCTCACTCTCTCTCTCTCTCTCTCTCTCTCTCTCTCTCTCTCTCTCTCTCTCTTTCTCTCCCTCTCTCTCTCTCTCGTTGAATGTCCCTTCACTTCCCTGTCCTTTCCCTTCTGTCTGTGGATTGCTACAATGGGGGAAAATGGAATTGGGGCCCAAAGTTTGATTTACAACCACAAAAAGCAAGCAGGCTAAAAAGCCAAACTAAGTGACGTGTTTTGTCTATCTGCCTGTCTGTCTGTCGATCTCCGCTTACACCAATGGACTTAATCAGATTTAAAATGCATCCAAAATAGGCAAACAAGTGATTTACAAGTGACTTCAATAGGAAATAAAAGAATGACAAAAAATTAAATATTACACAAAATTCATTTACAGATTTTGATACTGACAAAGGAAGTGCCGGATCCAATCAAATAGGTGTCGGTCCCAATCTGGGAGGTTTTGAATCCTGTTGCGGCAGGATCCGGCACAAACTGTGTCTGACCTTCTTGTGCAAGAAGTCGGGTTGTTGCGAAACGTGTAGTGTGTTAGTGTAGTGTTCTGTGCCTGTCACATCTCACTCTCAACCTTCACCGCTGGCTAGCAGAAATGCGAACAGGAGAGCTGAACAGTAAGTCTCTCCCTGCCAGTACATAGCCTCTCCAACCGCAAGCCCTATGTAGTGCCTCCTTGTGGCAACACATGGTAACTGGGTAGACCTTGGACCTTGGCTGAACTACAAGGGACTCAGAGGAGGTCTGGCCCCTAGACGTGTGGTACGCAGGCCCACCGGTTTGTGGATATTCCGATGCCCATGAACCAGCCCCCAGCTATGGGTTAAATAGTGCCAGTGCCTAATGGATACCTTGGGAGAGGAATAGGCTATGGGAGTAAACCCCTACAGAAAATCAACGCCGACATCGCTGTTGTTTTTTGTTTTTCTTGCCCTTTTGTATCTGTTTAAGTCGGAGAGTACTGCTGGCGTTGTGTGTGGCTGCCCCTTCTCCCTCTCGTTGCCCCCCTTCCCATCCACCCCTGTATGTGTGTATGTATGATAAACATCTGTTGTCTTGTTTCACCGCCGTTTATTGTAAAGCGACTTTGAGTGTTAGAAAAGCGCTATATAAGTTTGATTTATTATTATTATTAAATTAAACCCTGCATGCAACGTACTGTACCTTCAAACTGCATGCACAGGCATTAAAAAGGGATTCACAAGTTTGTCTGATTCTATGTAGGTAGTAAAAGCCCCAGAAACAGAATTCAATGTATGTGAAAACATAGTTGAGAAAATAAAAACACATTCTACTGCATTACTTCATTCTAAGAAAAGCAGTTAAAGCGATAATGCAGTTAGCTAGGTGGTACTAGCTATAAATGGTATTAGAAATAGATGGTGTTAGCTGTAGCTTGTATTAGCTATAGATGGTGTTAGCTGTATATGGTATTAGCTATAGATGGTGTTAGCTGTAGATGGTATTAGCTATAGATGGTGTTAGCTGTAGATGGTATTAGCTATAGATGGTATGATCTATAGATGGTATTAGCTATAGATTTATCTGGAGCCTGTGTAATGGAGCTATGAAGCACAATGAACCCTTAGTTCAGGCTACATACAAACAGATGATTGAGTGAATCTGTCATCCCCAATATTTTCAGGTACACATCTTAAGAAATGCCCATTTACTTCGCCTGGCGTACAAGGGCTTTGGAAGTCCATTTTACTTCAAGGAGAATAGGCCCCTCACATTGTCAATAACATACAGACCACCATCTTGCAATACTGTTCAAAGCTTGTTTGTGAAAGGTGACTGTTGCTGCTCATGTTTATTTCAATCTGGCTATTGTCATTGCTTTTGACGTTATACTGTTGTTGTTGTTGTTTTAATGTATAATTCCTGAAGCCATCCTGACCTTATTTCTTGGTTAGGGTCGCGTTGGTTTTCTCCATGTTGACGTCACAATGTTTTTATATGTGAAAAGTAGGACAGACGATCTGTTGTAGGTCATAGTAGAGTAGGCCCAGCAAAACACCTCCCTGGGCAGCTGACACATGCACGCGTGCGCACACACAGGCAGGCACACACACACACACACACACTTAAACCCTCTCCGTCAAACAATACAAAAACATGCTGCGTTAAGCTTCTCTCAGTAACTATGATGCCAAATCATTTAAAAAAGAGAAAAACTATGGTAAACTTTCCATATGTATATACAGTAGATAAGGCTAATAGGGAACATATGCATGATTTCTCATGCCACGCTCAAAGACTGTCCCACAACCTTTCATAATACAACCATCATCCCCACTTGTATGTCTGTGCTCAAAAGCGTAGGTTATCATAAGCAGAAACAGACATAATCTAACGTAATGTGCACTGGATCTGGAGTCATTATTGAACAATTTGTGAAAATACTGAAGATGCTAAAAGCCATTAGTTGTCAGGTCACTTCAAATGGGCTGTCGGGTGTGTGTGGGTCCTTTGTTGAGTGAAGGCATACTTGTATTAGTGTATCTCCATTGTGACGCATGTAATCCGCATGCTCTCTAATCCCAGAGCAGGTGGCTAGGCGTGTGGCGGCTGTGGGGGTGTAGAGAGGGCACACTCCTCTCCTCCCGGTCCCCTAAACACACAGGCGCATATATACTCACACTCACACACAAACATACACTGATTGATCCACTAGCCCATAAACCCGCAAATGCTCACACATGCTTGCAGCTGTAGGGGACAAGGAAGTATACATGTGGTCATACACACAAATACATGCACACAGATACAAGATTTGTGATCGGTGAAAGATATGTATGGAGAGACATGTGCCAGCATTTACTGTCAACCCCTCCCCTGCTGCCACTCTGCGGGTATCCACACAGACACGCACGCTTCCACGATCTTGCTGCTGTCCTTAACAGGTGGGCCAGGACAGGGTGGCTTGGGGAGACGAGCATCTGTCAGCAAACCCCGCATCCTTCTTCCTCTACTGTACGACCTCTCCATCTGCCCACATGATAGAGGAGGAGAAAGGGGGGGGGGTTAGTGTGATGGAGATGAGGAAAATCCTAAATGTTTTGTCTATCTTTCAGCACAGCATTTCAGTGTGTCTCAGTGGTTTGTGCCCTATTTGGCCCTTGGATCAACAACAAATGAGTAACAATGGCCACGTACAGATAGAGATAGAGGTGGTCAAACGTACTGGGCCATACCATTGTCCGATGGGCAGAGGGTGGCCCCATGACCCTTGACCTTTACAATACAGGATAGGTTTGGCAGTTGAGGTTTCCTACTCCATAGTCATTTAAAAGCATTGTCTGTCTATACAGAAATGGTATGATTTAGTTTTGGCTTCCATGTTACATGATTATTAAAGACCTTATGATGCTTTTGTTGACATTTTATAGGCGTGAGTGTATTACAACAACAGTGTATCTGCACTGAAACCTGCTGGCAGAACACTAGGTTTTTGATAATTTTCCTTAATATATTTCATTAACAAGCTGTATAAAACTGTCAGAAAAATGTAGTACGTGTAGATAGAGACCGATATTTAGTTTTTTTTAATGCTTTCAAAATAAGCCCCAGTTGCAAGTTGAGCTCTGAGCAGATAATACAATAGAAAATGCTAACCACATATTGGCTGGATGCTTCAGTAGTAGTTTTTCTCACAGAATTTAGGCCTCAGAAACGACAGTAAGACAGCATCTTTCAAACGAACCAGTTGTGGTGAAATCAATGCTAGCAGTGATCAAATCATAGCATCGATTGATAATGCACGTGTATTTTCATTTTATGGAAAGGACGTTCACATGAAGTACTACGGAGTGTCCCCATCTAGGTCCCATACATGCATGCTTAGTAATGCTTCGCTCAATCATCTGTTTATGTCAAATGCTTTTAGCCTCGCAACAAGCTTATGGATGCAAATTTGTCCATTAGATGCATGTAATCCGTTATTAGAACATCACCCTTTTGCTCTTATAAGGAGATTTATGATTTTTTTTTTTTTTTTTGCTAATGGTGTGTTAACATAAGGACAGGAGTGCTTTGTTGGCCGACTGTCCACCATCAATATAATCCTGGGGTTGAAAGGTCTTGAAGCTAAATGGATGCTTTGAAAAAAAGAAAGAAAGAAACATTAACTAGGCATTAACTTTACGTAAAACATTAATACTCGAATGGCAAATTCATTTTTTTTACATATGTTGGATTTTCTTTAAAACCTGTAATCAGCTTTAAGCTTTGTGTGTTTTGTGTGTGTGTGTGTGTGTGTGTGTGTGTGCCTTTTTTTAACCAGGCTGTATTTCATCTGTTAAGAACATCTCAGTATTAATGTACTTTGGCTCACATCTGTAACTCCAGCCATATGGGCTGAGAGACCCGTTTCAAATCCTAACACCACTTACAAGTCATTACAATTTGCTTTCATAACTCACTAACGCTTTCTTCATAATGGGGTTTACACAGGACATTCATAACAGGCTCATGACTTAAATATCAGTCGCTTCGCTACCCGTAATTCCATGTAAACTCAATTATCATTGGGAGGGATTATTGCTCAGATTATTTGGTAAATCATATAGCTTTCTTTTACTTTAGGTCTATACTCATGGAATCTATAATTTACTATGCATCTGTAAACAACACCCCCCCCCTAATTGTGTGTAGTTGGATAGAAATTCTTAATGTTAACTGAAATGCTCTCACAGGCACTTATTTTGCTTTTTTTGTGAGAGCAAAACAAAAACACAATCTCAGATGCTGAGCATTGCATCTCATATTAAAGAAAACAATTCTTTCACCATTTGCTCACAACACGGGTTCAGTTTCATCACGTGATTTTGGAAAATTAAAAACGTGCGTGCCGTAGATGTAGGCTACAACAGAAATAGCAACAACAGACGGGAAAGCAGCTACTATTATTGAACCAGCACTCGGGAGGTCCACTTTGTCGCCATTTTCCACGGCAATTTTTCATCAAGTAATTGGAAAAGACCCAAATAAACCTCATGAACCCTCTACACGGACCTCCCGTGTTAACATCTTCCCCCTCTATTTTAACCTACAGTGACATCAAACAGTTAGGGCTACTGATTTGAGGGATTTACCAATTACCTCTTGTTCACTCGGTCTCACAGTTCTGCTTTACTCTCTTTTCAGTTGTCGTAGGTAATTTTGTCTCTGTAGGTAAAATTATTTCCTGGAGAAAACAAAATATATTGAGTGATAACGTGACGGTGTGGCGTAGTGGGGTGTGGGCCAGCTGTCCTCAGTCTAATTAACTCAGGACAGATAAATTGGTTCAACACCCCAAAAACGAAGGGACACCAAAGCCAGAAAAATAGCTTTCAAAATGGCGCCCCCCACCGAAAAGACTTTTAATTAATGTTTGTGTTTTACAGTCATTTAGCATGGTTTTAAACTCGGGTGTTTTTAAAGTATTTGTTTTAATAAACGGGCTTTTGCGGCCTTGTTGACGATCTGTATCCGCGTCTTTGAGCTGGGGAGCCCCGGATGTAGTGCGGAGCTCTTTTACGTGACAACGGTCTAAAGCAGCGTTTACTAGCTAGGATACTAGCCAGGCTAACCATTGTTAGCAATACCAGTTGATAACAACGCATTACGCAGTATTTTGCGCATACAAACCCAGTAGCAACATGTCCACAGATAGAGGTTGGACAGCACTATGTGTACGACTGATTTAATGAGACACGAATAAAACAGAAGTGCTAATAAACAGTATATTACTACAGCTTGCATACCGTTGATGCGCGGCGCAGCCATCTTGGATTCCGAGGTCGGAGCTGGTGTTCATCCAGTTGAAATTTCCGACGGGGAACTCGGAAATCCCGATTTCCCAGTTCGAATGGAAAGCCCCCCTCCCCCCGACACGACAGGTGAATGTAATGAACAACCTGTCGGAATAGAAAACCTGCTTTGCTGTGGGTCCCTGAGAACCTCCTTTCTAAAGATAAAACCAGAAATTGTAGAAACTCGTCGCCCCTTAAATAGCTCTAGAACGAGGTATTGTCATTTGACAACCCATGCGTTGCTGCCTGTTATATACAAAAATAGAATAAGTAGAATATGACAATTATTTATTGAGCTAACAGCTTTTTTTGAAAAGCAACTGCATTGTCAAAAAATATAGAAACGTTTGATGTAGTTGTAACTTTCAACTTCCGGGGGGGGTTATGCTTCAAAGAAAAACACTTCCGTCCTGATGTACTACAGAGAGAACTAATTTCCACCGTCCTATATTTATGTTTGAGCGTTATATGTGATGGCACATAATTTGCCCCATGTATTATATTGTGTCTTGTGCAAATGACGCCGTAATTAAGTTTCAGTTTCAAAGTTTCACCTTGGATTTAATACGAGCGTATCTTGCGTTTTACCTGAAATCAACCAAAATGTATCACTGATATGATGAGTTTAAATCAACCCTATTCTTATCGAATCATAAAAGAGAGTCTAATCTTATCGAATCATGTAATAAATTGGATAAAATCACTAAACAGTACATGAGTCTTTAACAGTCCTTCTGTATATTGTGTATGGCCATTTACCATATTCCCAACTGCCATATGCACGGTCCATATAGGAGGAGTACATAAACGCCATTGTTTCAATACATTAAATGAGATTCCGTGATTATAGATGAATTATGTATGTAGTGGTGTGTTAATATGAGAAAGACATTGCCTCCTTGGGAATGTAGGACACATATTTCTGCATAACAATGGCCTTCAGTTACATTCTCACCAACAAATTTCCCGCTTATTCCTAAGGATCTATTCTTTATATATAAAAAGGCTATTCAGCTATCTTGTTTGAGAAATAGGGCTAAGATCCAGCTTTGCAAACGGCAGTTATTCAGATCGAATGTGCCTTATGGCCTCCTGTGAACATAATACTTTTTGAGTTTTGAAGAGGTAACCTTTTGTTAATCTCGATCTCTGAACCTCAACAAAGTCACAGATCAGTTATAATGTCACCGTGGGCCAAAAATACCACCGAATGGTTAGTTGATGTTTTGTAAGTCAGTATTTGCAGTTCATGACTTTTCTACAAACCCGGCAATCAAAATTTAGCAACCCCGCGAATAAGTAAATAAAGCTATAATTAAAGATAAAGTTTGCCCTACACAGCGAGTGACTAGACTTTGATTGATTCTTAATGACTGAACTTACTAGAAATCCCAGTGGTGGCAGCATGTGTGTGTGTGTGCGGTGTGCCAAATTTCCTATCCCCATATCCCAGAGAAACGATTACCTTAGATTTAATATGCAAAAGCATTTTAGGAGTAGACATTCCCCGTTCATTGCAATGAATGTCATGAGGCAATTTGTAATTAGCAGTATTGGGCTAAAATTGACTCGACGTGAATCTAGATGTTTATTTGCATGACATGTAAGACGCATATGATGGTTATAGCTCACCGTGCCGTTGTGCAAAAGAACATATTTATTTCTGTTGACACAGGGCTTTTACTCTGTGAAGTTCAGAAGATGTAGAGGAGGTGAAAGCAGTTTCACCAACTTTACCTCTCCTCAACGTGAAACAGAAAAGCAATAACCAGAGTCCGCTTTCGTTAAATACAATGTATACGTAGGGGATACAAAATTCGTCGCTACACTGGCCTGTATGAGACGTCTTTTCACGCGTCCCGTCGATTTTTGTTTTTTTGATTTTTGTTTTTGTTTTTTTGTTTTTTTGCCTGTGGCAGCGCTCGGAAACGCTTGTGTCATGTCGTGTCGTGTGGAGGAGTGACTCCGCTCGCATGGGAAAGCCCTGCCCCGGGGCGACGGACGGGTCGACAAAATCTGTTGTCGCCTTGGTCAAGAGAGGGTTTCCGAAGCTCTTTTTTTTAAAACATCCTTCAGATGCGATGAGAGGATTACTGAATCGCGTCTGTCGGACCCATATGCCCCTTTAGTGCCGCGCCGAGCTTAATTAAAACCGAGCGCGCGCTCCGGAATGAGGACTAATTGACTGCTCCCGCGTGTAACAGTCTGTGGGACTTCTCCTGCACCGGGATGTATCTGGAGTCGTATATGTGCACCTATATCACAAAGAGCTGTCCTTCTTTATTGCTGGTCACGGATTCAATTTTTATTTATCAAAAAAAAGAAAAAAAGTTGGATTATACGCTGCCAAATGCTTATCTTTAAATATACTAGGTCCATTCGTCCATTCTTAATCTTACTCATTTAAAAAAAATCAATCAGCAATCAAAACTATGTAAATTGCAGGGTAATTGTTTCAGTTTTCTGACTATTTAAAAAAAATAATTAAAATGATTTGGTGTAATTAAGTGGTGTTTGCCTACATCGTTTATTAAACTGATTTCACCTTGTCGTGATGGGCCCCTTAAAGGGCCACACCTGCTCTGCGTCAAAACGATACAGAAATGTTATTTGAAACTGCTTTTCACTTCTTTTTTTGTACCCAGTAGGAAGAGATTAACGAAGATGAAATACTAATACTATCATATAGGTACTGAGCCATGCGGCTATAGGCTCTTAATTGTGTTCGCTAACTGAAGGGTCAAATGTATATCAAAGGACTTCAAAGTTATGAGGAGCCCCTTTGACATCTCCTCTTTCTGTCAACTCCTAATTAGACCGATAGCTTAATCCACGGGCCCCTCAACCATATAGGTTTTATACCCTCTCTCTTCCCCCCCCCCTCTCTCTCTCGCATCCTCACATCTAACAAATCCATATGTTCGATGAGCCTAATCACAATACCCGCAAAACACTGCTTAATTGGCTGCTCTTTAATTGATTTTGATCTACCGTTGCGTTACAGTCAATCCATTTTCGTTAATGGCTCACCGCTCAGCTGAGAAAAAAACAGAAAAGTGAAATAGGTGAAATAGTCTCAGACCACGTCGGCTCTCAAAGCGGCCGATTCTAGATGGATTATGAGGTTCGCTCGCTATGGTGATTTTTGTCTTTAAACTCAAGTCTGTGTCAAACTCATACGTCCCCCCCCCCTTTTTTTTTAAACTTATTCCGGTTCTCCTCTACTCCTCAAAATGCGGCGTCGTGTGAACTGACCAAAGGTGTGCTATGAACCATACAACACCCGTCAATAAAATGTTGGATTATCCTCCTTATGTGACGGGATTAACATAGCTTTCCCATTAATACAGACTCCTGACCGCCTCTTAACTCTGCATGGGCAGCTCCGGCAGGGATTTCCGCAGACCAGACCAGACCAGCACAGCGTTTTCGGCCATAACGTTTCTGTTGGTGGTATGTGGATGAACACACGGGGGTTTATGTGGACGTACACATGCAGCAGACAAGGTGGGGGTCAGTTCAATCGTACTTTATTGTTATGAGTGTGCGTGGATTCGTTACAACCAATTGTCACAGATGCTCAAAATGGACTCTCCTTGACTTACCCTGCACTCCCTTATGTAGTTCAGCTAATATCCTGGTGTAATAATTTATCGTTTTTAACACTGGAGACATAAAAAATAAAACTATCAAATTCACAGCTGGGTGTATCGCATTGCGCGAGGCAATTTGCATACAGGTACAAAGAATCACAACCTCAAAAATCTAACACAGAAAAAAAAAACACGTAGGGATATTTATGAGCACACGCAAAACGGACTGATTGTCTCTTATAACTAATGCCATATAAACATTTTTTCTTCCATAAATTAAATAGTGCATCCAGCTTCACACGAGGGGTGCTCTGTCTCTCTCACACACACACGCACACACATACACACTTTAACACACACGTTCACACACACGCCCGCGCACACACACACGTTAGCACGCACGCACGCACGCACGCACGACACTTGATCAAAGGGGCTCCTCTGCTTGCCAGCAAAGAAGACAAGAAAGGGGCGTCCTAAGTAGCTTAAGCTGACCTATTCCACACACACACACACACACACACACACACACACACACACACACACACACACACACACACACACACACACACACACAACCCGCGGTTGAATTTATCTCCCTCTTGATCATTTTCTTCTTGGTTAACGATTTCGTTCCATGTCCTTGATCAAAGTTGAGGAGAGTTCACGCTGTATATTCAGTAAATCGACCCAACAGGCGACATAACTGGCTGGCAGTTACATACTCTCTTCTTCTTCGGCCCCGAGGTAGAAGATGGGGCCTAGTCGCGGAAACTTCTCATCGACGACTTGCTCCCAACCTGCATGGGCGCAAAGGGCAGTCTATATTGAATTTTACAGTAACTGTCTCTCACAAAACCTGAAATTTCCACGATGAGGCTTGGTCTTTGTAATCCAAACAGTCTGCGTTGAAATTGAGTTTCCAGGACGCCGTCTGGTCCTTATAGTCCAGGCAGTCTGCGGTGCCAGTGAAGCCCAGCCCCGCGGCCCCGTACGCCGATGTGGAGAGGGACGACGCCGGGCTCAGGTGGCTAGAGACCCCGTTAGTGCCCATGGGGCTCATGGTGGACCCTGCAGCAGATAGCTGGTGGTGCATAGGAGAAAGGTAAGAACCACAGTCCATCCCGGTGAAGTAGGAGGAGGACCCCGTGTAGCCCTGGTTGTATCCCGACGCCTGCGTGTAGGTCATGGGATAGGAGCGCTGCATGCAAGACGAGGAGGAGGTAGAGAGCGGATCTGAAAGGGGAGAGATGGAGGCCGGACTCCAGATAGAGACCGGAGCGCTGCTGCTCACGGACGGGATGGAGGAGGTGCTGGAGGGAGGTGTGAACTGTCCGCTGGCCCCGCTCTCGGAGCTGGCCTCTCTGACCGGGGAGCTTTTCTTCTTCACGGGTCTGGCGGCTTTGTTCTGCGCGCCGCTTTGGGTTTGCTGGGCCTGCTGGCGACACTTGGCTCTTCTGTTCTTGAACCACACCTGAAAGAGAGGAAACCAAAAACAAACAAAAAAAAGATCATTAATTTCAGCTGCTGCAAATTGCCTTCGAACATAATTTCCTTTTAACTTTGAATTATTATTTGCGCACTGTCTGATTAAGAGTGATTGAAACAAACGGATAGAATTATTAATTTAACACGGCGACAAACTGAACCTAACCCAAACAAACTGAACCCTATTTCCCCTCGAGGATGAATACAGTATTCTGAATTTGATCATTTAACAGCGCAGTGCGCAACTTTTCCTCGTCAACTCTGTACCGAACGAGACCACACAAACAGACATCGATTCGACTTCGGGTCTCACGGCGAGGTAAGGAGACACACCTGGACGCGGGACTCGGGGAGGTTGATCTTCAGGGCCACCTCCTCTCTCATGAATATGTCCGGGTAGCGCGTCTTGGCGAACAGGTTCTCCAACACGTCGAGCTGTGCGCGCGTAAAGGTCGTCCGCTCGCGTCTTTGTTTCCGGGGTGTTGCTAAGGGGGGAGGGGAGGGGGGGATAAATATCAGTGGTTAAGTAATCTTAAAAAAAAGTACGGCTAACCTGAATTTCCTCAACAGTTAAATCATTTTTAACAAGAGGCCCATGTAACTTCGTGCCCCGGAGAGAAGGGCTCTCCAGAGAGAAAGAGAGAGGCTCGATCTCACGCTATCTGCAAAACAAAGCCATGAAAGCAAAACTTCATACTAACAAGAATCCAAATGCAATACATACAGTCTAACCAAGACTAGAAAATTAGGAATAATCGCCTCCAACAATAAAGGTGGGCGAAAAACTGACCCTAAGGATTTCCAGGATGGACTGATAATGTGGGAACGGGCAAGTTCATAAGAAAATCAAGACAATCACCTCCAATTACTGGAGAAATTACCTAATATTATAATTTAGTCCCGCTTTGTTTTTAAACAGCCTAACTAGATTGTCAGATAAATTATTCGTGTTGTTTAACTCATTTATTTAAAAAAACAAAACATGGATTCTGCTAACAGTCTCTTCAGAATAAAATACAGTGTATTGTGTTACCTGGGTACCCCACAGAAGGATGTAGGAGGTCCATCCCCGAGGTAGATAGACTCAGTCCGTTGACTGTGTATGGCGGTTGCTTCAAATAGGACATCATGCTAGCGTCCGAGGAAGGGGGCAATGATGGAGAACACTTTGGAAAATAAAAAAAAAGAAGCGCAGAAACCGCTATTGTAATCCTGTCGTTTTCTAAGTTTGTTTCAGCGCTCCAGAAACCTGAGCAAGACAATAATACCAACAAAAAATTTTTTTAAAAATAAGCAGAGGGGGGAAAAAGTGTTGTTTTCGGTTACAGGGGTCGGCGATGTAATGTCCGCGACTGGTTGTTGCTTCTTCACGCGTTCCTGACGCAGTGAGGTGGATTTAAAAAGTGGGCGTCCTCGGACTGGCGGGGCTCTTAAACCCGAGCGGAGACCCCCAGCTGTCCTGCTGGACTGAGGATGCTCTGTCTGTCAGACAAACGTTTACGACACAACACCCCCCCCTCCTGCCCGCCCCCCCGCGCGCGCGCGCGCACACACACACACATACACACACACACACTACACCCCCGCCCGGCTCCCTTTTATTCCCCCGCCCCCCCCCGCCCGCACGTACCCACACTGATACACTCCTCTCCAAAGTAGCAGCAAAAACAAAACATTGTCGTTGAAATGCGCACACTCGTTGGGCCCCTACCAGGCACGCAATTAGCATATACCCACAGGTTAGGGGCAGCTAAATAGACAGCTGATTGGGGGGCCATTTGCAAAGACAAAGACCGCTGTTGACCGATAAGTAATGCTGATAACAAAAGATCCTTAAGGGAACAAACAAAGACGCTCCGCGGCAAACTCAGTATCATTCAAATACAGCGAGCATCGTCGTCTTTTTCTTTTTGCTTTTGTTCTTGCGCTGAAAGTCTTGTTAATTCAAATGTAAGGCAATTAAAATACGAAGGACGAATTCAGCAAATAATAATGAGACACTTGAAGGCATCATCCAAAAGTGGATGCTATACGTCACCGACATTCCCTGAGCAATTCCCCTAAGTGAATTGCTCCCGGTAATTAGATTTGGGAGATGAGACCATCGAAAAGTTGTTGATTAGAAAGGAACAGCAAATCTAAATAAACAAGGCGGTCCCTCGTCATAGTTCACATAACAAGGGAGTTGGATGGGAAAACTGTGTAAATCCGTCATTGAAAAATGCCCCTATTTTATTGAAAGGTTAAAAAAAAGACTGTGTAAAATATCTGATATATGTCCTCATAAACTGTAAAATAATCTGACAGCCTGGAAAAAGACTAAGACTCGGTGTAATGTGACTTTTCCAAATAGCCAAAATGGCTAATTTCCGTTTTGGACAAAATGTTGAAGCAACACCTACCTGTAGAATGAAGCTGAAGTTCCCCGGGGTCCCCTGTTGTCTCTTGCTGTCTTTTCTACCCGGGATCCCCCCCCCCCTCACCCACCCCCCATACGTTTTTATACAGCCAATAACGGCCACCCCTACTCAATCTGTCACTTTTTTTTTTGCACCAAGACTCCGTTTATACCGGTCGCTCCACATCCCTTCAATAATAATTGCCCCCGTCCAACAATTAATTATTATCGGCAACGAGTTTTGCTTTTTTTTCCTGTAAGAAATTAACGAGATAATCCGGACGGCACGCGCTGGCCTGATTACAGGACGCCAGCCACCACAACGCGCGCTCCGCATTCGGCCTGATTAATTTTCTGCGTCACGAAAATAAAACAAAGAGCCGCATTGTGTTTATCAGACCAGCTGACTGCCAGACAGCACCCCACCTCCACGGCCAACCCAACTCTTCACTTTCCCAAACTGACACATACTACTTCATATGGGACGAAGAGTGAAGATTCCGTTATTTTTACTATTATTATTATTATTATTATTATTATTATTATTATGTGACAATATTCGTGTTGAAGTTGTTTATTTCTGTGAACTTTGTCTCGTCACGCAGTACACGAAGGAGAACAAACCTGACAGACAAATCACAACAGCAGCTATTTTGACTGGTATTGGTAATTAACTTGGACTGGCTCACATCCTCCACTATTTGGGGTACATGCTCGAGTGGTCTTCTGCTCCGAAGAGTGCCGCCTCTGCGATCAGGGAGAAATAATGTCAGGAAAAAGAAGAAGAAGCAGAAGAAGAAAAAAGTTTCCGTTAAACACACCTCCCCAATTATCGCGCCGTATGCAGCGGTATTCCCATCCCCTCTGTCACAGCGACTTCTCCTCCAAAAAAAACAGATGCAGTTATTATAGCCCACCCCACCTTTTGTCAAGATTAAATCAGCAGCACTGGGGGGAAAATGTCTTTGAGAAATCTGGCCGTTCAATCAAAGCCTTTCATAAACATGACTGGGTTCTGTCGGGTGCCTCTCTAGGGCGCCCGTCCTCGCAGACAAGGAAAAAGGCTTGATTGCAACCCCCCCCCCCCCCCCCCCCGTGAATATGTTCGTTTGGCGGATGAGAATAATACTATGTGATGCTCAATATTTACCCACAAGAGAGAACGAGAGAGAGAGAGAGAGAGAGAGACAGAGAGGTTTATGAGGAGTCTTAACAGCCAATGGAATAGGTGAAAACATGATGGGCAGAGTTGTGAAATGTTACTGCAACATTTACTTGAACTGATGCAAATTGGCACCTGTTTGTTGTTATGATTATGATGAGGATGATGATGATGATTGTTATTATTATCATGCTTTTGTTTTTGTTGCAATTATTACAGTTGATAGGTCTATATGTTTCTTTTAAACTTCCACAATGACAGAATGTAAGTAAGCCAACGTTGCTCTAGCCACACTTGGCAAAATGACTGAGCGAAACTAACCACAAGTGTTACGGTAGGGTTGTATGTTCTGCACCAGCGACAGGTGAAAATAACTTCTTGGGGATCTGTCACGGTTTGATTTTGTAACCTTCTCAAGTCGATTAAAATACTCGTCCATGAATGCCCCCCCCCCCTCTCGTTGTCGCTCTACACCCGCGCGCACGGCACGCTATTTGTTTCAATGGCAACCGAGAGGAATAAAGTTAGCTAGCGATTCTGTTTGATTAAGTTTAGCTGGAGTAAAGGGGGTTGTGTTTCACGGTTAGCTCTGATATGAGGTCGCTTTGGCAGTCAGTTTCTTTTTGTTAACTACCCGTTTTCACCCCACCCCACCCCCGGCCCCCTTCCATCCTCCCGATTTCTGTTTGGGAGGGACAGGTTGCATTTTAGACGGATTAACGTCTGGATTTGATTAGCTAGCAAGCTAATTGTAGCGCAAGCTAATTTCAGTGTCCTGTATAGGTGGGGGCGTCAACTATTCGCTCCGTCTCTTTACGATAAAAACAAAAATGACGGTGGCATGAATATTGTGTTTTCATCGTTACTTTTAAGGGCCCCAAACAGCCTAGCAGGTTAAACACAAAACAGAGTAACGCCAACAGACTATTGAAGACTCACCAGGCAAGTCAAAATCACTACGAATTTCTCAATAGGTTGTTGCTGTTGTTGTTGTTTGTTGTTGTTGTTGTTGATATTGTGTGAGAATTTGGTGATAAGTATGTCTGCACTGTGGCGTTGATGGCGTGATTTAACTCGAATCATCTAAATTTATGTCCTATTAATGATAAATAAAACCGCATCCCTCTTTGCAGCCTGCAACTCTTCGCGGTCGTAATTGGAATTTTCAATTTTCCCAATTTACATAAACGCTCAAATAAACAAATAGCCAAACTTAGCCTCACTGTTTGGTTTCCCTTGTCCCACAGCTATATGACTATCTAGCCTGTGTTCTTGGCCCACGCTGCCTCCTTTCATCTTGCGCTCTACTAATATATAATTCATCAGAGTATATCTCATAGCCCCGGGGAGCGTTTGAGCTAAACGGGGCTGTGATTGTAGAAAGGTGAAGGCGCTTGTTAACGTCTGTGGCAATGTGCCCTCCCTCTGGCCCCGGGCCAATTGAAGAAGTCACGGTTTCCCCTGCTGCTAGGGAGACGAATTGACGGCTAAGAATCGTGGGACTGAGATAGGCTCCCAGCACTGGCCAATTCTTGCTTGATAGTACTGGCATGGGAAAAACTACTGCAATGTACAGCCTCATTTTCCCCTCCAAAAGGCTATTGTCTGCTGCCTTCAACACTGGTGGTTAATAATGTTTGATAAGAGACCATGCACGATTATAGTATGGCAAAAATCACAGCTGACTCCTGCTGTCATAGCAATTTGACTTGCCCCATTAATTTGAGGTGCTAAAAGTAGCTGTGGGCAAGTAATACTCCTGATATGCTCATTGATCTGATAGAGAAAGCCCGAGAGGCCATATCTTGAACTATACTCAGTTAGAACTCAATATATTGTATACTGATGAATCTTAATCAATTAGTGCTACAATCATTTCAGTGTTGTTCAGCTGTCCATTTCAAGGTCAAATCAATGACTTGGCCAATTCAACCAGCCCCATCTGTCACACACACACACACACACACACACACACACACACACACACACACACACACACACACACACACACACACACACACACACACACACACATACACATATGCGACAATTATCTCTTACCATCTGCACTGTATATCCAAAGTGATGGACTTATTGATAGTCATCGCTGCGATAGCGTGTATTGGTGAGGTATTGGTGATTCGTAAGCAAAGGCGGAGAGCATTTGTCGATATTGAACAATTATCAGAAAAGCCGGGGACAGCTGGTGTCAGCTACCAAAACAAGAGACCAAGCTAGCTATCATTTTTGAGATACAATATCAACTGCAAGTGTCCACTGCCACAGGTATCATCACTATGACCTCTGCACACATAAATATATCCACACATAAAGGAAAGTATGCCTTGCACCACAGCTTCTGCATGGCCCTCATTGAGATACATAGACTTACTTGTGAGTGGCCTATGGGGGGGTAGTGTCTTGTTCCTGCTGGTACATCGTTAACCTCCCACTGCCAATGGCTAGTGTGAGCCCAACCGAGAAGCCTTATACCTGGGTATTGGTCAACAGGGACTGGCCCCCAGGACCTCAGACCCCTACAGGGAGATGGGAGGGAGGCAGGCGGGCCAGAGGAGGGCCAAACAAAAACACAACCTGACATCCCTACTGCAAACAGCCCACCTAGTGATGCCTAGCATCTGGAATACAACACAGAGCCCTCTATTCACATTCAGATGACAGCAAATAGTAAGCAGCACACACGTGCACCACTCAATCACACACACACACACACACACACACACACACACACACACACACACACACACACACACACACACACACACACACACACACACACACACACACACTTAAAAGTATTCAAAAAAATGAAAACGGTCACTTGAGTTGAACCACAGAATAAAGCATCTGGGCTCACAAAGCAAGAGAAAACTTTGCAGACAAATGACACTTGGAGAATAAATAAGTGGTGCTCAATTTGTGTGTAGCGAGACCCACATTAGAAGTTCTACTTCTGGTGGTATAAGCCTGCATACTGGGGGGGGAAGACTATGTTTCTCAATAGTTTTGGCATTGAATGTTTAATAACTGCTGGCTAAAGCCAAGAAGATCTAAAAAGACCTATAGTTACTGTATTTTCTTTACATGGTTTAGCTTTCTATTGGAAGAAGGTCTGAGTTAAATCCTAAGTAGGTGATGTTAACCTGTAACTAGGACAAATACAAGCTATGGAGAGGAGGTGCAAATGAAACAAAGTTTTAAGACTGTGTGTGTGTGTGGGGGGGGGTGGATAGAAAGAGGAGGAGTGTAAAGTTAATCCAGTCTGAATCGTTGGGTCCGGCTGCAGGAGTGACACTGAAAACAGTTTTTCTTTTCTTTCTTTTCTCTGCAAATTTGCTCTCCCCTCTCCCTCTCTCTTTGCTTCCTCCCGTGCCTCTCACTATTTTTCTGCCTCCTTATCCTTTTTAATTAGAGGGGCTATTCTGCTGCATAGAGGGACTTAATCCTCAACTGACCAACAATGCAAAAAGCCAGCCTTTGAACAGCCGACCTGCACCCCTTGCCCCCCCCACCACCACTCAGGGCACTGCCCAAACACTCCACAGCTCCCACCGTTGGGAAAACTAGCTTCTTCCCCTTTTCCAACTTTTCCAGCATCCTGGACAAAGCATTTGGGGAAAGCCTGTGCAGAAAGAATGTCACTTCAAGCACCACGTCAATATCTGGCAAGCGTCCTCTGCAAACTTTGGTGTGGCAATTACTGCAACCAGGCAGATGTCAGAATGGCGCTGGGTGATTTGGATAAGGGCAATGCTTCTAAAATTATCAGTTATAACCACGAAGGGTGCAGAGGATGGAAAAGATAAAATAGCAGAAAACTCAGGGAAAAATATCACGTAAAATACAAAATGAAAACTATTCAAGCTGAACTTGTATGCCTCGACTACAGAACAGCAAATATGTCTGCACAGCATGCACCCTAAACATAACACACTTCCTGTTTTTCTGAAGTTGTGCACTTTTCTTTTTTTTGAACTGCAGTGTGGCATAAATAGGAAAGAGGTCAATTTGGGGCCATTTTCAGCAGTGATATGAAGAAAATAGCCGTTGTAAAATGACCAATTCATCTTTGCAATTTCAGCAGTGGAAAAAAAGGAAAGAGAACAGCTTAGAGGGTATGATTATAAAAAGCAGAGTAAAATGGGAGAGTGAGAGGATTCTGCAAATTCCCCCACCAGGCCTCATTTCCATATGTATAAGCACCTTATGTAGAGACTGCAGAGTCTATTAAGACTGACTCTTGTTGTCACTGTGACTAGTTAGTAGATGACTGTGTGCGATCATTATGTGTGAATTAAACACAGATTGAGATAATGAGTCAAAATCAGGACGGAGAGCGTAATGAGGGTTTGGTTGAATCACTCGCCACTGATAACAACACAATGGCTGAATACGAAAGACATGAGCCAATCATAAGCTACACGCACAAACTGCAAAGTCAAACTGTGGTTTTAGAGACACAGACACACATATTATTTTCTAAACTTTATTCAGTCAGCTTGAAAAGGTTCGTTTAAAGAACTAAATGTACTTGTTTGCATGCAGTCTGTCAGGTTGTCTTCGTATATCATTTTAATATTATATAAGCTGGAAGCATTGGGGTTTTTTTTTACTCCAAAAATCATATAACCCTAACTAAAGATAACTCAACTTTCAGTTTTCTGTAATTTTGTTGAAATACACTTTATGAATCCACATTTTGCCAACATAACAGGTAGACAGATTGTCAGGGAAGCACAATGAATGTCCTCATGCTCTCAACTGACCTGCATGTGAATGACAGAAAAATGAATTTTCTTTCTCAACCGAGGAGCGCAGTGTCCTATTGGCAGTATTCATGCTCGCTGCACTGGCTCACGACAACGCTACAGCATGCAGATAGAGGAAAACGGGCCAGCCAAACCTTCCGTTTCCTAATCACAGGCCCAATATTTCCATAGCAGGCAATTAGCATCCAGCTTTTATGTGTGAAATGGCTGGGGCGAGAAAAGGAGAGAGTTGGGGAGAGAGGCACAGTAAAACAGAAGGAGAATAAAAGAGCAATTAAGATGTTGGGTTAGAGGAGGACAGAGACAGGCAGTCTGCTGCCGTGTGATTTGCGGCTTGCAGGCCCAGTAATTAGCCCTTCATTGTGAGATAATGGACTTGGCCAGTCTTCCTGGTTCCCTGAGCTGCCCGGCCTGACTCGACCCATGGAAGGTCAAAGGTCACCATGTGCAGTTTGCCTCCTATATGTTTGTGATGAATTGTGTGTGTGTGTGTGTGTGTGTGTGTGTGACTGTACAGTTTGGATCTAGTTGTGCAAGCGTTCGTCATCCATACTCATATATATACCCTGACGTGTTGTGCATATTACAGTAAGAAAAGCCTGACTTGTAAACGTACCGGAATTTGTCTTTGAATGCAAACCTTCCGATGATGCCTTAACAATCACAGGGGATTGACAACATAAATGGAAGAGAGGTGTACAAGGTGGATTTTGGTTGTTTTTGTTGAAATGTGCCCATAGTGTGCTGAAAAGCCTCCCGGGAGAGGATGTGCCAGGAGGACCAGAGCCTGGCTTTCACATGGAAGCACTGGAGTCATCACTCTCCTGGCCTATCATTCCTTTCTACCGCCATCTTTACAAGAGCCGTAATCTGTGAACCCTGAATCATAAGCTTTGGGTAAATCTATGTAATACGCGTAATTCGATGAAGCAGTATTTTCCTGGTGAGAGGCGAAATCCTGTTGACTATTCAAGGACTGAATCGTCCAACGGTAATGCCATTAGACCGGTGCCACGGATTCCTCGGAAAATGCTGTTTAATTGCCAGTAACCGGCCATTGTTTGGTGACGAGTAAACATTAGCTTGGGGGGGGGGGGATTCTGCAAGGAAGCGTGTGAAAAAGATGGCCCCTCGGCTTCAGCCAATCGCTGTTGAGAGACGGATTTACTTAAAATGAAGCCCGAGTCTCCAAAGTGGAAGAGGCACTGGCTTAACTAAAGTCTTCAACAGTATAAATGCAGACTAACTCTTTCCTTTTAATGCAGGATTTGTTCAACAATGCGATTTAGGGGGTGTCTATTCAAGACAGTCTTTTTTTTTTTTGAGTGGCGAGGTTTTTATGGATCAACCATGTTGCTCACGTTTATTAGTGAGCGACTTGAGGATTGTTACTCACTGTTGCTGAGCAGTTCATCTCTTTTCTCACATATATACATATGTATATGTATGTATGTATGTATATATATATATATATATAGTGTGTGTGTATATATAATATATATATGAGTGTATGTGTGTGTATGTATATGTATGTGTGTGTGTGTGTGTGTGTGTATATATATATATATATATATATATATATATATATATATACGACCTGACAATAAGCGCCATTCTTTCCATCTTGTTTAAATAGTTTTCAAGAATGATAGCCTACCTACACCCGACAGTTAACAACTCCTCTATGGGACAAAAAGGGAGAACAACCGTCCAGGTCCTACACAACTTGATCTGAAGATGCTTACCTACAAACGTTTTTACCACCACTTCAGCAGGGCAGTTCTCTTTGCACTGAGAGTTTACACCAAGAATTTGGACATTTTGAAGAGCGTGGACCCCCTGCGCCCCTGTGCCTCCGTGGGGCCTGTCCCACAGGATGGAGATTGGAAGTGAGAGGTGTGGCGGCCATGGCCGGCCTCTATTGTGTGCCGGTGCCTGGGAGACGAGCAGCGCTGCCACACCAGACACTGATTGGGTTTGACACTGCGTCCAGGAGGCGAGAAGAAGCTTTTCTTTTGCTCTTTTTTTCCCTCTCCTCTTGCCCTCGAAAAGTAAAAAAGAGCCTTTTTTTTGTATGATGGGCCCCTCCTCTCTTCTCCTTCTTCTCTAACTCCCCCTGGTGCTGTTGTGCTCCTCACCCACCTTCTCACTTCGCTCCTTCTCTCCTCGCCTCACTCTTGACTGTGTTGACTCCCATTTTCCCCCTGATTAAAAAAAAACAAAAAAACAATGGTCCTGGTCTTCAGCAAATTGTGAGAAAAAAAACAGTGCAACATTTTGTCAACAATTCTGGCAATAGCAACAGTATCATCAATGGCAACTGTTAGCATTAATCCTTACTACCGGGGCTGAAACAGTACAGTTCTGGTTTGTCACTGCAACATACAGCAACTAATCAAAATGCCCCATGCTGTAATGCTACGCCGTTAGGTACTAGCTTGTTACTCAAGGTGGGATTATTTTTCTCCACATTGTTCATTTTTGCATCATACAATGTAATCTAATGGAAAATGCAGCTAGGAGGTAGGGGTGATACTTGGCTGGACAACTCTTCACTACTGTTACTGTATATGAGCTCCAAAACACGGAGAAACGTGGGCGGGTGGAGAATTATTGGCATGTCCCGAATCGATTAATCTTCAGTGGCAATCACCAAAAGACGGCACAACCTTTCCGATCCCCTTAATAGAAGCACTAATGACAAGCCCCATTAGCCTAATGTAGGCCCTTATCGCGGTGCACTTAGATGACTGTAGTGTTTCATTAGACGTGTCAGCCTCATATCTCACTTTGCACCCAGAGGAAACTGTGAAGGGATTAATTTTATGATGGACCCCCCGCCTCCTCCTGCACCCAACTCGACCCCCCCAACACCCCACCCCCACACCCCCCACACACACCCTCCTCAGCCCAGCTCCCAGTCCCCGCCTGGGACCCAGGAGGAATCGTGTCTTTGTCGTCCTGCCGTTTCGGAGTTGAGGAACAAGAGGAGTTTAATCCTCATTGTCCAGAAGACTGGGTGGGGAGTGTGTGTGTGTGTGTGTGTGTGTGTGTGTGTGTGTGTGTGTGTGTGTGTGTGTGTGTGTGTGTGTGTGTGTGTGTGTGTGTGTGTGTGTGTGTGTGGTGATGGTGGTGGGGTTCTCCGGCTGTAAAATGATCCAACTGGCCTGGGCTAATCCCCTCCTAACCCCCATCCCCAGGCCTGAGCCCCCCAGCCCCAACTCGAGCCCCACAACACCACACTCTGGGTTGCACACACACACACACACACACACACACACACACACACACACACACACACACACACACACACACACACACACACACACACACACACACACACACACACACACACGCACACACACACACGTATCTAAAGATGGAACAGATGCCCAGAAACGAATGAAAGACAAACCAAATGTGTTCACCCATACATTTATGACTGGGACTAGTAACCATATATGCCATCCTCCCTCTCCCTCTCCCTCTCTCTCTCTCTCTCTCTCTCTCTCTCTCTCTCTCTCTCTCTCTCTCTCTCTCTCTCTCTCTCTCTCTCTCTCTCTCTCTCTCTCTCTCTCTCTCTCTCTCTCTCTCTCTCTCTCACACACACACACACACACACACTCAGAAGGATAATCTCATTCATAGTTATGCTGTAAGTGGTTTAGTGGTGTATGTTTAAGTGGTTTTAAGTTAATCACCTGTTCTTAGACCACATGGGCTTAACTGACTGGGTACATCACTTCCACACTTGGTTAGGTACATTCGATCCACAGTGTCATAGCTCAGAGGAGGTATCAGTCCTCTGGAGGGCATCACTGACCTTCGTGTGTGTGTGTGTGTGTGTGTGTGTGTGTGTGTGTGTGTGTGTGTGTGTGTGTGTGTGTGTGTGTGTGTGTGTGTGTGTGTGTGTGTGTGTGTGTGATGCGAGATGATGGAATTATTTGCAGAAAATGAAGAATTAGAATGAGCACAGCCTCAATTTCCAGTCCTAATTATCAAGTTACATTCCCAGACTAGACAGGGCAGTGCTGGACCTGGACATCTATTTGACGCTGAGTCGCTTTTTAACCAAGTAGGCAGGCCAGCTGGCATTAACGTTCACTCACACCTCCTTTGAATTTGTCTACCTTCCACAGGCCCCTCCCTCCTAATCTCTCTCTCCCCCCTTTCTCTCTCTGTCCCCTCCTTCCTTCTTTCCATTCTTTCTTTCTTTCTTTCTTTCTCTCTGCTTCTCCCTGAGTGACAGCTCAATACCCAGCTCTCCCAGGCTTATCTAGCCTCAGCAGATGGTTGACTTGGATCACTGTTCATACGCCACGATCTGGGCTGGTGATAAAGACTGTTACAGAGGGAATATATGCTATCTCTCTTTTCCCCCTCTCTTTCTCCTCTCTCCGTTTCCCTCACCCTCCATCTCACCCCCTTTTCTGCTCTCTCTAATCACCCCTCGGTCCTTTCTTTCTCTCATCCTCTCTCTGTCTCATCTGTCTCTTCAACGTACCTCTCATCGCTCCACTTTTAGTAGGCAATAACTCAACCTGGACCTCTTCCTCTCCTTGTCTTGTCCTCCACCCTTCTGTGCCCCAGCCCCCCCACCTACCCACACACACACACTCCCCTATCCTCCGTGCTGCCTCTCCCTCAGTACCTCCATCTCTGTGCATGGAATCTGGTGCGGCGTGATTGTCTCTGCTCCCTGCTGGGCTGGCGCCTGTCTAAAGGGCCTTAGGACCCTCACATGCTGAGGGGCTCCAGCCATGCCAGAGATGCCCTCTCCTGCTCTTCTCCTCTCCTCTCCCCTCCTCTCATCTCTTCTCTTCTCCACTCAGCTCCTCTTGCCACCTCATATCTCTCAATCTGATCCCTCTTCATCCCCGCACGGTATGATAAAGAGGTCAGGGGCCGCTGTTTCCCTCTTCCAGGGTTTAACTCCATAATCAAGTCATGTCGTGGCTGTGTGTCTAACTATTAGCCAGAGCGAGGTGCCATACATGCATTTTTTTTCTAACGCTCACTTATCTATTTAGTTTATTTATCTTTGTTATTCGTCACACAACACGTAATCAAGTGACCCACAAGCAATCTAAAAGTGGTGTTTGGCTGATGCACTGCTAGATGCCCGCAGGCATTCTCGCTATGTGTGATCACTTCAATTGTGCAACTGATGTGCACTTCATAGGCTTTGATTGGTCATTTCATGTCCACTTCACTTGTTGGATGGATCTTTTGATGTGCTCTTCCCCCCTTTTTTTCTGTATTACACAGCTAATGAACAAAGCAAACGGAGAGGAGAGGGATGGCTGCCACGCACCATAGAAGAAGACTGACAAAGACATTCCCCATCGCTCTGTGGCACACATGCCATATATGTTACCAAGAACTGGATAGATCAGCACAATACTGTGGAGTTATTTGTTCTAGAAATGACACAATGTGATTTTCTACACGAATCTACCGGTAAAGAAAAATGTATCTGGAATCATATCTGTCGATTAAAGTTGGAAAAAAACGGATGCCAACATGAGTATGAGGGTTTGCCATCCCATATGTGACGAAAATCCCTCCCCTGTGAGTCGCTGGTGGTTCTCTCCAGTAGTCCAGACAGTTTGCAGCCATCTTAATCTGAACGGTGGAATCTGGCAACCGCCCTGGAGCACCTGCGTCCATCCAGCCTGACCCGCTTTTGTTCCGGTCCGACCCCCTAACTTTAGCCCCTAATTAACCCAACAGAAACTAATTAAATACAGCTCTAGTGGACCAGACGCCAGACAAAGGCGGAGAAGGACGTAGGGAAGTGAGCAAAACAGGGGGAGCGAGCCAACATGACAGGCAGGGAACAAATAAAAAGTAGGGGCCCAAAACTTGGCCTACAGTCCCCGACATTGGAGGTTCAGACAGTCAGAGGAAGAGAGAGAGCGAGAGAGAGAGTTTAAAACAGATTATAGAGGAAAGAGGGTAGCCTTGATGGCAGTGTCCTACACTTCACCCTCAAGTCATACTGATGTAAACATCCCTGGAGGATGTTTTCACTGTCCACTGAGTCCCACGCTAGCCCGTTTGAAACTTCTTTGTGTGTGCTGTCATTCTTCAAGGTATTTTGGATATTGCATCCTCAGCACAGCCCATGTAGATAGATGGGAGTTTATGCCAGCCGCTGTAATCACAAGCACTACAGTCACATGATGCAACTCAAGCCCTGGAGATATTTGGAAAGGGAGGCACACCGAGGGAGCCACAGGGAGACGGCAGCAGGAAAGAATGAAAGGAGGGAAGCGGGAGAAAAGGTACAGGACAGGATTTTGAGAAAGAAGGTATAAATATGGGTTCAAACCAGCCAAGTGTCTCTGGCAAGACACTACTCTTAGCCCAGTCACAGCTCGCTAAGTGATAGAGAAAGTAATTAAGAGAAGCCTGTTCAAGTAGATAGGCCTGTAAAGGAGATTTGAAGAGGGGAACTGATTGTGCATGTCTGATTCCAGCTCTTCAGAGAGTTCTCAGCCCCAAGGCTTAGCTTTCAAAAGGAGGTCTCTCTCTCTCTCTCTCTCTCTCTCACACACACACACACACACACACATACACACACACACACACACACACTATCTCTGTGTCAGTACCTTTCTCTCAAACTTATGTCACCTTTATAGAAGGAATATACAGGTACCTCACATGAAAGCAAACAAATCACTTGATGTTAAAAACTGTGTAAGAACAAGAAAGAAAGACAGAAAAAAGAAAGAAAAAGGTTGCAAGGGAAATGTGAGCGAATATGCAGATTTCAGCATGTATCTATATATCTATCTACACTGAAAAAAGGGGAGAGGTGGGGGTTGCACAATTTACAAAAATGCACCTCGTATGTATGACATGATTCATTTATGTTACTTCTCTGATCATATTTCAGTCATGCATAATTCTTTTAATTTTGATGGCTGTAAAATCTAAAAGTTTCAGTCATGTTAAGGACGAATGAAGAAGTTATGTTTTGTTTGGAAGCCCCGCCCCCTTCGAACAGCGGAAACTTCTGCAGCGGAATTACAGTCCGCCATCTTTCTCGCTCGTGTTCCGGTCGAGACAAGACTGATGTCCGGTGTGTTTTACTCCTCCGAGGTTGTTTCTCGGTCTAGCACTGGGTCCGTATACACGCCGGAATCGCTGTGTAGTCCAGCTCTGCTAACAGGTCATAGGCGCAGAGTTCCCCAGCGATTTACCACCGAGAGAAAAGTCGCGTCGTACAGCGTGTCCGACGAGTGTTGGCATTCTATGCTAGCACAATGAGCAGGCGAGCCGCCGAGTCGAGTAGCCGCTGGTCTCGGCTAGTTTTTGACGGAGGTGAAAAGAATTATGAACTGAGAGACGAGCATTTTGGGCCATCTTCGGCTGCAAGGGCTAAAGGACACCATTTTAACTGAGCCAGTCGACGACGAGGAAGCGGAACCGGCAGAAGACGAGGAGAGAAATGCCGAGGCATATGCAGAGCTAATTCAGTTTCTGGATGATTGAAGTTGTCGCTGGTCACGCGAGAAGTCCACTGCTCGTTTTTCACAGTTTTCTCGACCTTCATCTCGAGACCGAGAAAACATCAAACAAAACCATGTTTTTAAACAAAACCTTTCAATTAATATAAAAGTCACGTTTGTTAAACAAATAAGAATTTAGTATATTGACCATAAATAATTTTTAGATAACAACTTTAATATGTGCAACCGATGTACATATTTTTTTAAGAAAATCCAACAGACTTTTTTTCAGTCTATCTATCTATCTATCTATCTATCTATCTATCTATCTATCTATCTATCTATCTATCTAATCCAGTCTATTTCTGAATGGCCACTCTTCATACTCTTGTTCTATGGCATGCCAGGGAAACGAGACATCATAGGACTGGTGAACTCACACGATGTCTCCGGCAGTTAGGCGCCAATAATGCATACAGTACACCAGAACGTCTGCAAACACTGTAGAGCAACGCTGCCACCTAGAGGTTTCAGACCACAGTGCAGATGGTTTCCACTGAGCGGCAGTACGACAATGCTAAGTTTTTCTGTGTAGTGCGTGGGGTCAGCTCTACGTGCTTCACCGCGAGTTTTTTTCTTCTCTAACCCTATGTCTAATTTCCCTGTCTGACAATGTATTTAAACTGTGTGTGCGGTAATGAAAACGGACTGATGAAAAGTAGCACCAAAGTAAGCAAACAAGCCAGCAGTTGGCGTAAAGGGAGCTTGTTGTTTATTTTTCATTCGTGAGCAATAAATGAAAGGGAGAAGCTGCAGCGTGAATGCCAGTTTTGTCTCAAGTGTGTAACCAGGGTTTAAGTCATGTTGGTTGGCCGGACTGTTCTCGTGTTCTTAAGTGTTTTGCTGTGAATGTGTCGCCTATGTCAACGTGTTCCGTGTAAAATGTGGTTAATGTGACTGTGCGTGAACACGCTGTGTGGTGCATTTGCATGGTAATCTGCAGGACACAGCCCCGTGTCTCTAATCCTTTCCACCTGCTCAAAACAACCGAACTGTGGACAGGAGACCACCGGGCCCCCTCCTCTGCTACCCAGTTGGGTGTTGCCACCCCCTTGCCAGGCTCCAGCTGAGGACTGTAATTCCCGCTTTGAAGGCCTCTTTTTCCCTACAGTGTCCCGTCTGCTGCACGGTCACTACGACTCGTCACTGCCAAGGGCTTTCCTTAGGACTCAAGTATGCTGGCTGCGGCCTCTGGCAAGACAACTAACTCCATAGTCTCAAATAGACATACTGTCAAGGGATGGTTGTTGCTCTTGGGAAAAAAAGCGGCAATTTGCGGGTTCAAGAGCCTCGGTGCTCAACGGAAGGAATCAGCTCAATCGGTCAAAATTAAATCCGCGGGCAGCAACGAGCGGGTTTCAGGCTTCACGAAGGCGATAGTGACGGACTTCTGAATTGACCATAGCTTGCTGTTAGGCAAAATTTTGTCACATATGAGTGGATGTGCTGAAAAAAAGTCGGTTCTCTATGACATACGGGGGATTTATAGATAGATAGATAGATAGATAGATAGATAGATAGATATAGATTTTTTAAATTTTGGAATGTTAAATGTATACAATTTTACAGTTGTTATAATAGGCCACGCCCACTTTAATCAATTATTACCAAATTTTATGCATCGACTGAGACCCCATAAAATTGTATACATTTAACATTCCAAAATTAAAAGGTGTCTCCCCGCCTGCCACCCAATTACTGATGGGATAGGCTCCAGCATCCCCGCGAACCTGAGAGCAGGATAAGCGGTTTGAATAGTGGACGGATGGATGGAACTTTCCGTATTTGTGGCGCCTCCTAAGGGTGAATGTGTGCTAAATGAACACTCCGCAACATACATGTCTGTATGTGTCTATGTAGGTGTGTGCATGTGTATGTCAAAGAGCAGGAGAGAAAGAGGAGAAGATTATAACCAAGGCTGGATTACGGACCGGGGCCCCGGACCACGAGGGGCCCTAAAAGGTCAGGTGTACTGTGTTCGCGTATAGGGATCCCCAATCATACCCTACAAGGGACGTTTGTTCCAACTAGTCTCTATTGATGTGGGGGCCCCAAGCTACAGTCTCTACTGATGGCATAGCGTCGACTACCATGTTGGCTATTTGCATTAGTTTTACATTTAACAATGTTTAGCATTGTTTGCGTAGCCTATTTGACGGGGTGTGTGGGGGGGGGGCAGTGGCGCCGGCAGCCATAATCCTGTACGCACCGTGGCACCGTGCGCTATAAACCAGTGACGTTAACGCCATTCATCGGCCTTCAAATGTATTTGCGTCAAACGGCGTAAGTGGTTTAGGGTAACGTTAGTGAGTGGACGCAGCCAAAAATGCATCTCAAGCACATTATTCAATAAAAGAGAATCCAAAGACAGGATCTGCTGTTGTCACAATTTTATTTTCAAGATAGAATGTCAAAAAAAAAAAAAAGAAAAAAATCATTAAAAAAAAGTACGCACGGTGCGCACAGGATTACGGCTGCCGACGCGCGGGGGGGGGGGGCAATGGAGGTGCGTGCCCCGGGGCCCCCTGGTGGGGTAATCTGGCCATGATTAGAATTTATACATGTATCACATTAAATGAAACATACAAATCCTCTTCATCTACTCTAGGGTGCTGGAAAGGAGGCTCCGACCGATTGTCGAACCTCGGATCCAGGAGGAACAATGCGGATTCCGTCCTGGCCATGGAACAAGGGACCAGCTCTTTACCCTTGTGGAAGTGCTGAGGGAGGCATGGGAGCTTGACAAGCCAGTCTACATGTGTTTTGTGGACTTGGAGAATACGACCATGTACCCCGGGGCACTCTGTGGACTGCTGGAGTATGGGGTACCGGGGCAGTTGCCATCCGGTCCTTTTACGACCAAAGTGAGAGCTGTGTCCGTATTCTCGGCACAAAGTCGAACATGTTTTCCGTGGGTGTCGGACTCCGCCAAGGTTGTCCCTTGTCTCCGTGTCGATTCAATAAAAAGAAAAGAAAAAAAGAATTGTGGCCAATTTCCAGCTAAACCCCACCCCTTTCTAAAAAAATTTTGGATCGATGGTATTTTGAAATGAAATGAAAATGAATGAACAAAGCGCATTCAGCTGGATATGTGTGTTAAATTTCCAGTCAAATGGACTCAAGGTGTGGGTGTCCCGGCCTTAAAAAACAAAACAAAAATTAAAGCGCTACCTTGTGGCCGATTGCAGTCGTTTCCTGTGAAGCATTTGCACATCATTTCCAGTTACCGGGCCAAGTTTCATGTCTCTATCTCGTTCTGGCAATTTGAGCCTCGCTGGCTGACAACAAATAAAGCGGAGGTTTGAACCCTAACGCATTCACGTGGAATATGCGAGACGGTAAACGGCAGCTGACAAAATGGAACTGCAAAAACCACAAACTGCGAGACGGAATGGTTGCAATGGTGATGTTGTAGTATTTGAAAAAGAAAAAAATAAATTGTACAAATGTATTTTGTATTTGTTTTATTTAATTATATACATTAATTTTGTCAATTCATATAGACTGTCACAATGAGGTTCCAGAAGGGAAAATCCCATTCATATTCTGAATCGAGGCTATACCTATAGCCACCGGGGATGCCCAAGCCAGTGCATTCTTGGTGCCGGTCCCAAGCCCAGATAAATGGGGAGGTTCTCGTCAGGAAAGGCATCCAGCGTAAAACTTTTGCCAAATCAAATATACGGATCATAAATCAGATTTCCGTGCTTGATCAGTTGAGGTCACCAACGACCGCCACCAGTATTACTGGCCAGGAGGGTGCCGGTGGAAACTATGCTATTGTTGGCCAAAGGAGAAGGAGAGGGTGATGGCATGTCCAGAGGAAGCGGGAGAGGAGGAAGGGTAGGAGTGTGGAGGTGAGAGTCAAAACTTTGAATGTTGGCACTATGACTGGTAAAGGGAGAGAGCTGGCTAATATGATGGAAAGAAGGAAGGTAGATATAATGCGTGTGCAAGAGACCAGGTGGAAGGGGAGTAAGGCCAGGAGTATAGAAGGTGGGTTCAAATTGTTCCACCATGGCGTGGATGGGAGGAGAAATGGGGTAGGTATAATCCTGAAGGAAGAGTATGTCAAGAGTGTGTTGGAGGTGAAGAGAGTGTCAGACAGAGTGATAAGTAGTATGAAGTTGGAAATTGAAGGTGTGATGATGAATGTTATCAGTGCATATGCCCCACAAGTTGAGTGTGAGACAGAAGAGAAAGAAGAATTCTGGAATAAGTTGGATGAAGTGGTGGAGAGTATACCCAAGGTGGAGAGTGGTTACTGGAGCAGACTTCAGTGGGCATGTTGGTGAAGGGAACGGAGGTGATGAGGAGTTGATGGGTAGGTATGATGTCAAGGAGAGGAATGTGGAAGGACAGACGGTGGTTGATCATGCAAAAAGGATGGAAATGGCTGTGATGAATACATATTTCAAGAAGAGGGAGGAACACAGTGTTGTATAAGAGTGGAGGAAAGTGCACGGGTGAACTATATCTTATTTAAGAGGTGTGATCTGAAAGGGATTGGAAACTGCAAGGTGGTGACAGGGGAGAATGTAGCTGGGCAGCATCAGATGGTGGTCTGTATGATAACTTTGGAGACCAAGAAGAGGAAGAGAATGAAGGCAGAGCCAAGGATCAACTGGTGGAAGTCGAAGAAGGAAGACTGTTGTGTGGCATTCAGGGAGGAGTTAAGACAGGTACTAGGTGGTAGTGAAGAGTTGTTGATGGCTTGGCAAGCACTGCAGAAATTGTGAGGGGGACAGCTAGGAAGGTACTCGGTGTGCCATCTGGACAGAGGAAGAAAGACAAGGAGACTTGGTGGTGGAATGAGGAAGTACGGGAAAGTATACGGAGGAAGAGGATGGCAAAGAAGAAGTGGGATAGTCAGCGAGATGAAGAAAGTAGGAGTACAAGGAGATGTGGCGTAAAGCGAAGAGAGTGGTGGTGAGGGAAAAGGAAAATGTGTATGGTGAGTTGTATGAGAGGTTAGACACTAAGTAAGGAGAAAAGGACTTGTATTGATTGGCTAGACAAAGGACCTGAGCTAGGCAGGATGTGCCGCAGGTTAGGGTGATGAAGGAGAGAGATAGAAATGTGCTGAAAAGCGAGGAGAGTGTGTTGAGAAGGTGGAAGGAGCATTTTGAGGGGCTGATGAATGAAGAAAATTAGAGCGAGAAAAAGAGAGAGAAGGTTGGACGATGTGGGAGTAGTGAATTAGCAAGGATGAAGTGAGGGCAGCTATGAAGAGGGGGAAGAGTAGAAAGGTAGTTGGTCCAGATGACATACCTGTGGAGACATGGGGATATTTAGGAGAGATGGCAGTAGAGTTTTTATATTGTTTAACACAATCTTGAAAAGTGAGAGGATGCCTGAGGAATGGAGAAGAAGTGTACTGTACTGGTACTGATTTTCAAGAATGAGATTCAAGATTCAAGATTTAAGATTCTTTATTTGCTACATCTCATTACAAACGTATAAGAGAGTAACATTCTTGAGTTTCAGCTCCTCAACACTGCAGCAACAACAGTAACTGGACAACAACAAAACAGAACAAAAAAGCAGCAACAACAATAGTGTGTGATGTATTTAAGGTGCTGTGTGTGTGTGGGCCCAGCCCCAATAAATGTGCACACGTGTGTGTGTGTGTGTGTGTGTGTGTGTGTGTGTGTGTGTGTGTGTGTGTGTGTGTGTGTGTGTGTGTGTGTGTGTGTGTGTGTAGTTTTCTGCATATCGTGTGTGTCTGTGCATGCCAAGCTACCTGTGTGTGTGTGTGTGTGTGTGTGTGTGTGTGTGTGTGTGTGTGTGTGTGTGTGTGTGTGTGTGTGTGTGTGTGTGTTTTAACCGACGATCACAGGTCAGTACCATCAGTCTGGCACCAGGCTTAGTGTCTTTTAATGTTCTTTGTTCAAAAGCCTGGTTCCTTGGTGGAAAAAGCTGTTCCGGAGCCTACTGGTCCGGGCTTAGAATAAGGATGATGTGCAGAGCTGCAATAACTTCAGAGGTATAAAGTTGATCAGCCACAGCATGAAGATATGGAAAAGAATACCAGAAAGTAGGTTAAGAGGAGAGGCGATGTTTAGCGAGCAGCAGCATGGGTTCATGCCAAGAAAGAGTGCTACAAATGTGGTGTTTCCTTTGAGAATGTTGATAGAGAAGTATAGAGAAGGTCAGAAGGAGCTACATTGTGTCTTTGTGGATTTAGAGAAAGCATTTGACAGGGTGCCGAGAGAGGAGATGCAGCATAGCATGAGGAAGTTGGGAGTGGCAGAGAAGTATGTAAGAGTGGTGCAGGATATGTACGTATGAAGGAAGTGTGACAGTGGTGAGGTGTGCGATAGGAGTGACGGATGGGCTCAGTGTTTAGGTGGGATTACATCAAGGATCGGCTCTGAGCTCTTTCTTGTTTGCAATGGTGATGGACAGGTTGATGGACAAGATCAGGCAGGAGTCTCCGTGGACTATGATCTTCGCAGATGACAATGTGATCTGTAGTGAGAGGAGGGAGCAGGTTGAGGAGAGCCTGGAGAGGTGGAAGTATGTACTGGAGAGAAGAGGAATGAAAGTCAATAGAAGCAAGATGGAATACATATATGTGTGAACCAGAGGGAGGACAGCAGAATGGCAAAGATGCAAGGAGGAGAAGTGGCAAAGGTGGATGAGTTTAAATACTTGGGGTCAAGTGTTTAAAGCAACGGGGAGTGCGGAAGAGAGGTGAAGAAGAGAGTGCAGGCAGGGTGGAGTGGATGGAAAAGAGTGATTTGTGACAGAAGGGTACCACCAAGAGTGGAAGGGAAAGTTTACAAGATGGTAGTGAAACCAACTATGTTGTATAGTTTGGAGACAGTGGCACTGACGAAAAGACAGGCAGCGGAGCTGGAGGTGGCAGAGTTAAAGATGCAAAGATCTTCGTTTGGAGCAACAATGATGGACAGGATTAGGAACGAGTATATTACAGGGGCAGCTCAGGTTGGAAGGTTTGGAGACAAAGCAAGAGAGGCGAGATTGAGATGGTTTGGACATGTGTGGAGGGGAGATGCTGGGTATATTGGGAGAAGGATGCTGAAGATGGAGCTGCCAGGCAAGAGGAAAAGAGGAAGGCCGAAGAGTAGGTCTATGGAACTGGTGAGGGAGGACATGCAGGTGGTTGTTGTGACAGAGGAAGATGCAGAAGACAGGAAGAGATGCACGTTACACTAACCCCCTCTTTCAGGAAGCCGCTTCAGCATATCAGCTTCCGATGACCTCAAAGTCTCACCATCCCACTTCTGACACCAATGTAGCGAATTAGGGGGGCAGCCCAGGAGCACCGTCACAGCCGGGACTCGAACCCGTGTCTCCCACACCGCAAGCGACAACGTTAACCAGTCGACTAACGTGTCCACTTATTCATGCAAGTTACAATATTATTTATTCAACGTTTTTTTTTCTGACAGTTTTATTATACTAAAAGGCAAGTTCGACCTATGCATTATGGCGTGGGTTTTGCGGGGCTAACAAAGGCTAAGATAAAAGAACTAAGCCTATTGCTCACTAAAACGTGACTGGACATTTTCTATTTACTTGTTTTAGGGAAAAAGACTGATAACCCTCTGTCACGCGACTATGTCCCATCCATTTAAAACGCTTTGCTGAACAAAGCGTTTTACAGTAACTGCTGTTTATCATAAAGGTTTATCATAAAGGTATAATTTAATGTGTGAGTGTGATGTCTTGAGTTTATGCAGTTGGAAGACAGTAGGGGGAGCTAGCGGACAAGATAGGACATAAGTGACTGTAAGAGGGGAGGAGTGTGACGTGAGTTGTTGAAGTAAAGAAGCGTATGCTAACAGACGTGTATTCGAGTGGTCCCTTAGCAACACAACAAGGAGGCGGTGCCTTTCGAAATTCATTCACACAGTGATAATGTAGTTAAGTCTTGGTAAATTGAAGATACAGACTAGCTAACGCTACATACAAGTTATGACACCGATTACATTACACTGCCCACTGCATATGCTAACTTTAACTAACATGAAGTGACACTTACCCTTCCAGCGACGAGAAAGCAGTTTTTAGTGGGTAGGCTCCAAAGCTGAATATTTGTCACGAATCCAGATTTCGTCCATTTGTACCCCTCCAGGCTTTTGTAGGCTTTCAAAGACTCTTCGGAGCAAGACGAGGGAAAGTTCATCATGTAGATGTCTGGATACTGCAGGTCTGGAACGCTGCCCGTTCCGGCTGTTTCACTACTCGTGAAAAGCACTCCGGGGCATTATAAGGGTCAGTAATGTTTAATCTGTCAAGTTTCGCAATATAGCGTCAATGTCTTTGGAATTAAAATGCGCAGGGAACTCTGACGGCTTGAAATCATCGCTGGCGCCATTCATTTTTACTTAGTGCACACGCTTTTCTTCCTGCCAAAATGGCCGTCTAAACAAAAATAGTCACGTGACGTCCGGAGCTCTAATTGGTGAGAAAGGGGGGGGGATTAAAAGACAAAAAAACAACAATCATAAAAGCTCTATTTCGCCCCCATCCCCAGACGCTAATCCTAATCTTAAATCTTAACCACACCAAAATTACATTTAACATCAGTTGTCTCCAACACTATACCTAAATTTAACTATCTTGGACCTTTTCCCTAAATTTAGCCTTAGTTAAAGAGAGTGTTATCGTGGAAGGGGGGTCACATAATCTGAGTGGTCACAGGTTTTGTTGTAACACCGGTATTGATGCACCGATTTGGAATTAAAATTATTAAAAAGTAAAAACAGTTTCAGAAATTCTCCCCAGTTTTCTATTATTTTCGACTTGCTGATGATTAAAAGTGTAAGAGCGACGCATGTAGGCCTGTCGCGCGCGAATAAGCACAATGAGAGCGTAAGAGTCAGAGGGTGTCGCGTGACAGTCTGTCATTTCTCTGATGCGCTGAATGGAGGAATGTATAAATTTAATATCGGAAAATATGAAATAATCATAAGGTCTAAATGAATATCAGTATATTACACTCACAAAAGAATACTAACTAATCAGATTTAGATGCTTTTAGAATGTAATTTAAAATTAAGCTATATTAGACACACAAATGCTATTGTCAATGGAGGACATACGTAAGGGCTAAATGTAAAACGTTAATAATTAATAGTTTATTATTGTGTTGTGCTCAGCATAATCATCTCTCAACAAATTTAACACGTCAAATCATGAACAGATAATTCAAAGGAAAGTATTCAAAGGAATTTCCCACAGAGATCCCTCCTCTGTTGCTATCCCTGAGGTTTCTTCCTATTTTTTCTCCCTGTTAAAGTTTTTTTTTTTAGGGGTGGCCTGGCAGCCTGTCCAGGGTGTCTCCCCACCTGCTGCCCAATGACTGCTGGGGTAGGCTCCAGCATCCCCGCGACCCTGAGAGCAGGATAAGTGGTTGGGATAATGGATGGATGGATGGAGTTGTTACTTATCCGATGCAAGGGTCTAAGGACAGGATGTTGTGTTGCTGTAAAGCCCCTTGAGGCAAATATGTAATTTGTGATATTGGGCTGTACAAATAAAATTAACTTGACTTGACAGCTGAAAAAAAAACTTCAACAGTCTCTTCTGTTGACAGTTTAGGAGAGAGATGTTTTTTGGTTGTTTTTTTTGGAGTTGCTGAATAATTAACCAAAACTATGAAAAGTCGCTGCACTCTCTGAGCTTCTGTGGAAAACATTTATAAGACTCAACGTTTCAACAGTTCATGCTACCTTCATCAGGGTTGTTACTAAAGCCTGAGCTCTTAGGCACTGGAGAATTTTTTTTATTGTTCGCTATAGATAATAGAGCGTAATGCAAAAGTAGGCTCCATCGCAGAGCTTGTAGTTCAGCATCTTTTCCCCATCGTGATGTTTGTCTCCCTCTGGTGTCTGAGGCGCCACTGTACAACTCCCCCCTATTTTAGATGGTTAGGGGATCCTCCTTTTCCTTGCGCCATCCATTTCTGTCCTCTTGTGGATTGAAATAATAATTTAAAAAAAACAACAATATCAGCTATACAAGGAATCCACATTTTGACTTGGATACAGAATTTTCAAGCCAACTTTCCATTGTCATTGTCAGATGAATTAAAAACCAGTTTGGACAGTTACTGCTCTTTCCCCTTTTAACTTTATTTTATTTTATCTTATCTCTTTTTGTACAGCGTAACACTTCACATTAAGTGCATGTAATAAGTGTTAGTTAATAGGTATTAAGTCCCTTATAAGTCCTTATAAAATGCTTATTAACAGTGTTAATAAGACTATATAAGTGTTAATAATAGCATCATAAACACGCTTTCGGCAACTAAGTGGCGCTTGCTAATATGCAAACCCTACTTTTTAACACTAGTTTTAGGCTGTAAGTCCAAGCTTCATAAAACTTTGCACGTAGCATCGAATGACCCTTATAATTAAAAGTTATTAAAATAATTTTGATAGTCCACAAAATACAAAAGTTATGACTCATAAGGGCCTTATTACCTATAAATTAACGCTTTTATAGTCCACATAATAATGTTACGCATATTATACGGATTTATAAGAACCTTATTACCTATTAACTAACATTTTAGTACATGCACTTAATGTAAAGCGTTACCAAATAAAGAGTATTACTGAGATTATGACAGATTGTCATTTATGTCAGTTCTGACAGCAGGACTTTAATTTTTGAACTTATACCGTTCTTTTTCTTTATAGGTTCGTTTTTGGCGGCATTAATCGTAAAGGTAGTTTCATGAATCTGACAGATTTTTTTAAGCTTCACAAGTGCAAATCTTAAGAGAAATGCATGCAGTAAAGTCTAAACCTTCTAGCAGTTGCATTGTTTCAAATCAGAGAATGTGTACTCTAGAAATTACCATTCTCCCTAAAATTTAAATTCATCAAGTCACTGGGAAAGACTCAAATAAATTACTCTTCCAACTAAAAAGTTATACGCAAAGGCAGGCGCAGAACACCAGTTTCCATTTGATCTATTTCGCCACTGTCGTAAAACATCTCCTGACACTACTGTTGCAATCCCGTTTGCTGCGACAGCACTTTACGGCAGCAGGGAAATCGAGGAGAAAGCAGCGACAAACGTCGCAAGGGAAACCGATATCGCCTCAATTATCCTTATATATATACAGAATATTCGGTGAAGTAACTTGTAGATTATAGGTAAACCCTTTCACCTCGTGAATGAAATTATATTTAGCAATTTTCAAGTGTGAATCTCCACCTTAATGCGGTGGGATGGCCACAGTGCCGACCGGGCCTAGTAGCGCATTGCCAGCATCCCCGGCTGAAATTACTTCCTTACCCGGGGGTAGGAGCGTGGAACCGGGGGGAGAAGGAGAGTCAGTCGGTGGTAAGGAGGACTCTTTTACTGCGGGGACAGGAAAGGAGTCGCAGGTAACTGAGGTTAATCGGTCGATCAAGAAAAAGCAGAAAAATATGCTATCACACGCTAACCCGGCGGCGCTACGCCTCAAAATGCAGCCCCAGGAGCAACAACAACTGAACGGCTTGGTCAGTCCATCTGAAGAAGCTGACAGCCACCAATACACGGAAAACCGATCTGACAATCCGAGACCGTCCTTTGAAAACTGTGACAGCAACAGCGAGGGGACTCTGAGCGACAACAACAAAGGTGAGCACTGCCAACATGAGGGCCACAGCCCATTTTCAAAGAACAGCAGCCACCCTCTCTTGAACAACAATAGTATGAACGGAATGCTGAGTATCACAAGAACTGAGGCAGTCCAAAACCACCCAGAAACTGCCGATCACGCCGATAACGAATGGAACGAAGACTGCAACCCAACGGAACCTCCACGACCACCGGGCGAGCCCCCGGATCACGACCCTCTGGAATCGACCAAACCCGGAGGTGCAGCGTACCTCGACCCATCCCAGCAGCCCCCCGTGACAGAACTGGCGAGGCTTGATTTGAAAGGCTCATTCGGTAAAGTGGGGGAAGAGAGCCATGGGATTCATTACGTCCGCTACGAGTCCGAATTACAAATGCCATGGATCATGAGACTGATCACCAAGGACTTGTCAGAGCCTTATTCCATTTACACGTACAGGTACTTCATCCACAACTGGCCTCAACTCTGCTTCCTGGTGAGTATGTCACGAAAGAGTTGTAATTTCGATTCACTAGGAAAGTCTAAATGTTTTAAATGACTGGTAATCAACAAGCTAAATTGTATGAGATCATCTCAGAGAGCTTGCCTATTTAAGGTTCCCAATTTTGCCTGTTAATGTAAGCTATCAAGTAAAGATTAAGTAGGGATCCCTGCCCATTTTTTTTCTTTGAAATAGTGTGTGACTGTGAGAGTTGGTATGTTTATGGCCTGGTCACTAAATAGTCACCTGTCAAGTGATATAAAACCAACCAAATATAGTTTGCAATATGTCAGCGTGGCCACATGTCTAAAAACATATATAGCTCACACACCTATAAATACCACACAGCTGGCAAGCATTGCCTGTGACAATTTGTAGTATTAGTGTCAGCTCCTTTGTTGTAATTCACAGTAATTCACAAATGCTTCATTCTTGTTTAGAGTCAAAAACTTAATTAACGTGTTAAAAAAAGAAAAATATGTGGAATGAAGAAACTTCCTGTTAGTGTCATGTTAGTTCTGTGATGATGTTTTCTGTCAGCTGTACTCTGTGCAACCTTTGAAAGTATGAAATTTTAAGCCTTAAGAGAGCAATGTTTTCATAGTCTGAGCTAACATCTATGGCGTAGGGTATGGATGCTCAGCACCCAAGTTAAGCCTTGTAACAACTTTGCCCTCTCCTTGTTTGTCTGTCGGACTTAGAGGACAATAACTTGGTGCAATACCTGTGGTTAGGGTTAATACTCCTGCCTGTGCCCCTGACCAGGGCAATGGAAAGAAGAACTGGAATTGGTCCCTGGGTGCTGCAGCTGCCCACTGCTCCTATACAATAGGATGGGTTAAATGCAGAGAACAAATTTCGTTGTATCCTGTACAATGACAAAAATAGAGTGGCTTTCTTTTCTAGTGTGCTGTGTGTAACACATGAAGTGTTTATCAGTAGAGGTCAAAGGTCATCTTAGAAAGCGCTTTGTCTGCCCAGCAACAGGAACCTTTGTGATACATGATTGTAATGCTATCACTCAGGGGACCTAATTGCGAGTGTGTGTATAACATTGCTGTCTGTCTGGCTGTCTTTCTTTTCCTTTTTCTCCATCTCTTGTCTTTTATGCTGTTGCTTTCACTCTCAGGCAATGGTTGAGCAAGAGTGTGTCGGAGCTATTGTGTGTAAACTGGACATGCACAAGAAGATGTTCCGTCGTGGCTATATTGCCATGCTGGCTGTGGACTCCAAACATCGGAGGAAAAGCATCGGTAAGGTCCCAGCACTGCAACCTGTTCCTTCGGAATGAACTAAGTCAACACCAAGGCCTGTCCAAAGACTTAAAGCCTAGGCTAATTTCCTTAGCCATATGCATCTAGGCTTCCATGCACTGACAGAAAGCGGAATCTGTTTAGCCAAATCTGAAGTTTAGATAAAGTAAATGCTCACTGTAAGTGCTTAATGCCAATCCTTTGTCTTGACTATAAAACATATATCTGTCCTGTTGTGTCAGCCAGAAATATAGATAAACCAGAGTTTCTTTTTTTTTTTTTTTGCCTTAATGATTTTCCCCTCCGTGTACCACACCTGAATTTTGGCTCTCGTTCTCAGGTACTAACCTGGTGAAGAAGGCCATCTATGCCATGGTGGAAGGTGACTGTGATGAGGTAAGACACCTGGCACCATCATCTTTACTATCAACATCACCTATTTTCACTACAGGCAGCCTGTGTTAACCAGGGTTCACCCAAGTTTTCATTGTATCCTTGTTGCAAAAATGAACTCAGTTTGGCTCCCAAATACTTCATTGTGAACAGAGATTATTTGTTAACTAAGGAATTATTTTCAAGGTTGTGTTTTAATGCAAATTTCAAATCAAAATACTTTTTTTCTTTACCTTTTTCACACTTTCTGGAATTCCTACTGCCCTGACCGTACTTCTTACTGTAAAATAAATCAGTAGTAGAATCAAATTCCATTTTTAGATTGGTTAGGTTGGCTATTTTCCTGTTTTAGCGCAGGGAGGTATTCAGTGTAGTTACTAACATTCTTAAGTTCTTTTTTTCATCACTGGCCTTCACTTATCTAAGATCATTTTTAACCTTGGCTAGACTGTGAGTAACTTCAGTTCATTCATCAGCTTCCCACTAATACAAACTTCATGTTCACTCCTTTAGTTAGTTTTGGTTAGAAAGGGCTGCAACAACTAATAAATTAAAGATCGATGATATGATTGATAATATAATTTTTGGCAACAAATTTAATTATCGACTAGTTGGAGCCACGTGGCATATTGTGTGGCGCAAGCTCCCTCATTGTGGAAGGTGAAGCATATCAGAAATATGGTGACCATGACATTTGCACTGTCAAACTGATGGGCTATCTGTGGAACAGGCACACATGCATGAAGAGAAAAGAAAGTCGGAGCAACTCAAACTATCTCGCCCCTCCACTCTCATGACTCTCCTCTCATTCTCTGCTCCATAATGCATGACTGGGTAAAGGAGCTTCTTCAAGTGCTGTTTGGAAATATTTCTGAATTGAGGCAAAATATTTTTAGATTTTAGTTTTTTATACTTTGGGATTGTATATATTTACATAGTTTTCTTTTGTTGTAACACCCATCTTTTACATTGCCTGAAAGAGCACTATACAAGTTGAGAAATTTCACACTTTTGTTTGCAGCATAAAACATATTTTAATGCTTGAAATAGAGTTGATTTAGTCATTAGGTGCAGCCCTAATGGTACAGCACACAAACTGACAAAAGTTTCCCTCTGTTTTGAATTTATTTTGTATAAAGGTTATTGTGCAGCTTTTGGAGAGAAGCGGATGAGAGTTCCTTTTTAGTCTAAACATTAGCCATTGGACACTCCCAAGCATAGTTTGTAAGAAATTGTTGACATAAGTGCTGCAAAGGCTTGTGCGGTAACTGGCATTTTGTGCTGTCCACTGCACGTAGCACAGCTAAACAAGTCGTGAATTTTTCATTCTGCTGTACATGAGATAAAAGTGCACATCAGATTTCTCCTGACTGTAATGTCATTCAAAGCATTTGCTTGAGAAAGCGCTAGATCGTATACAGACACGCACTAAACCCATTCACTCACCAACCTATCGGCCGGCTTACATGGTTGTCTGTCTTTCCCTAGGTCGTATTGGAAACGGAGATCACCAACAAATCGGCTCTGAAATTGTATGAGAACCTCGGCTTTGTCAGAGACAAGCGGCTGTTCAGATACTACCTGAACGGCGTGGACGCGCTGCGGCTCAAACTGTGGCTCCGCTAGAGGAAAAGGAAAGGGGATGTGTGGGGGGGGGGGACCACAGGTGCTGCTCACCTCTTTATACTATCAGCTTGATGGCCTCAATTCTGCCCCGCTCATTTCACTCCTCAACACAGACCTACACGTACACTCACTCACACACACACACACACACACGCGCGCCTATTATACAGAGATAATGCTATGCACATAGTTATGCATAGACACATATTTTTGTCCTTGGCTTCTTTGAACAACTTTTCCTGAGGCTGAAATGGACAGAAATCCCCCCCAAATGTTTTCATGAAGAGTCCCCCTATTAACAAGAAGAGACGAGAAGGAGGGGCATGAGTGAGGGGCAGGTCTCTGAGATGACCTTGACAGGGACTAGATGACCCTTTGACCCTCAAGCTCAAGACTCCTTATTGAACAGGAAGAGAGGTGTGAGGCAGCTCAGGTGGGGGCACGTGTGAGAACCCCAGAGAACAAGGCACCACACCAAGTCATCCTTCATGAACACAGGACGGACAAAAGATTACTAACACCACGCAAAACAAGGAAGTGGGGAAGGGAGGGGGTTAAAAACAGACTCATAAAAAAATATTTGTGGAGTTTATTTTTGTGTTTCTTTTTTTTTTAATGTCATGAGTTACATGGGGATGGAAAAGCTATTGTGTGACTGTATCTGTACATGAGAGTATGAGTGTGCTGTTTTTTGTTTTGTTTTTTGCGCGTGCGTGTGTCTCCTCAGAAAGTGAGTGTACAACCTATTTTTGTATGCATGTGTATGTGTGTGTGTTTGGGTACCTGCCCAAGTGGAAACTGGTTTTGTGCAAGATGTTCTCCCTCTGTATGTTTCCACCACTTGCCTCAGCTCCCCCTACCGGGGCCTGAAGCCTGTAAAGATATGCATGCATTTATTTTAACACCAGTGAGGGAACGAGTGTGATAAGTGTGCATTGATTAACAACCAGAACTTGGCCAAGTCTGAGACTAACCCTTCTAGGCCCCTTTCTTCTTCTGCTAATGCAGGGCTGTTTGATGTAAGCATGTTGGTGCAAAGCAGTTGGTCCAAGCAAATCACTCCCATAGCAACTCGGACTTTTGCCCAGCTGGTGGATGCGCCAACTTCCTGGCTGACCATCTTTCACTGAAACGTACAGTTCTTAAAACCCAGAAAGGAGTGTGGGTGAGAAGAGTTCTCTCTCTCTCTCTCTCTCTCTCTCTCTCTCTCTCTCTCTCTCTCTCTCTCTCTCTCTCTCTCTCTCGCTCTCTCGCTCTCTCTCTTCCTACCCATTTTGCAGATCAAAGCTTATTTTCCCCTAATGCACTGCAAAGCCACTGCAACACTGCAAAAGTTCCCCGAAGGAGAAAAAGGACTGTTCTTAGAGAGGACCCCTGCCACGGGTGGTGTGATGTTTGCCCCAGCTATCACAGTGTTTTCCTTAAGGTTATTCTTCCAGTTCTTTGTTGCAAGTGCCACTCTATCCAGCACCGTGCACAACCATGACTGCAGTGATCTGCCTGCTGAAGAGCAGACTACCACCGCCTTGGTCTGCTCCTGGTCTTGCTTTGGCATCAGACTGGAGGTGCAGTATCAAACATGCTGGATTCTTGTTTGAGTGTGCTGTGTATGCGATAAAAAGAAAAGAGTACACTTTGCAGATTATATTTTACTTTTGTTCGCTCTCAGTTTATTTAGATTGACTATTATACAGCTCTACAACCTCATGCTGCCTGTAGCAGTTGAGTCCAGCATGCACTTCCCCGGTGCCCTAAATTTGAGACACACCTGACCTCACTAACATACATCAAGGATCTCTAGCCTGGCACACACAGAATCACCAGGATGTTCCAATCCATGCTAATTATGGCAAAGACAGTTTGAAAGAGATGCTTTTTTTTTTCTTTTTTTTTTTACTCTTAGTAAAATGAACAAAGGTCAGATGCACTTCTTTTGGCAATTGCTGCAGTCTGTATGTATATGTATGTATGTATGTATGAATGTATGTATGATTGTGTGTTTTTGCTCGTTGATTTGACAATGTTGTGGAACCAGTCATATGTAGACCTATTTCTCCACTTCTAGAGGCCTCGCACAGAAAAAAAAACAAAACAGTTTTCATGCCCAAGTCTTTTGTTCTGTCCTACAGTGGAAGGGTGGAACAGAAGCACACATTCTTCATTCAGCTCTCCAAGATTAGCTTAGAGGCTAGTGTTATCTAATACAGAGGAGAGGAGACCAATTTGTTGATAGCTGGTGAACGTTAAAGGGAGAATAAACCCAAACTAAACCACAATTTAATTTTCCTCTCAGTTGGCTTCTATTTGCCGAGGTAAAATTGCACTAGAAATTGTTTGGAAAAAATTTCGTACAAGTCGGTGATTTCAAAAGATTAAACAAATTATGCAATTGGAAGTCTATGCACTTTGATGAATATTCAGAGTGAGAGGCTTGGAAAGTCATCTTGGATATGGTTCCACTTTTATACACTGGAAAGTGACAGTGAATGCTTCAACAGAAAATTAAATTTTCTATTTTAGAATTGCAAATGCATGGACCTTATTTTTTTTTTATTTTTTTTATTTTTTTTGGGTTTATTTCCCCTTTTGAGTTCAGGCTGAACTAATCAAACCTCGGAGCCCAAGAGTGGAAGGGATAGTAGACGTTTACAGACTTACCACCCACACAACACCCTTTGTACGTATGAGTGTGTTTGGGAAAAGAGATCAGATGACCTATTATTTTTGTTTTTCTCCTGAGATTTGTATGTGTGTTTGTTCTCTAGTCATCGCATCTTTTGAGAGCACCTTTTTCTGAATCAACCTCGTGGGGAAAATCGGTCAATTTCCTGTTTCTTTTCTGTGCTAATTTAGCCCACCCGGAGGCTTTTGCAATTATGGAGATTTTCAAGATGATGTCGTACATAAAGGATTGAAAACCTGGAAGCCAACTGTGCTCTTTACTGGTCGTTCAACACCAATTTAGATTTCTGTGTATCTTCTAGTCCCGATCAGTGGCATCTTGATTTAATCTTTTATCCTTAAGGTTTAGGGGTGTCCTGTCCTTTGGATATCAGTCTCCATTTTGGATCTTTTTTTTTCTCTCTCTCGTCTTTACTGTGTCCTTCAACTGTCTCTCCCTCTCTCATTTTACACAGTGACTACTGACCTAGGGAAGGATTTGATGGGATTACCGTATTGAATAAACCTGTCACTTTCTTTTAAACCAGATGTCAGCATGAAGAGGCGATTTTATGACAAACGGGGCACAGTCTTTGTTCGGTCTGGTTTTGATGGTATGGGTCTGTTATCCTCCCCCTCCAGGTTTAATCTTATGTAACTCTGTCAGTGCCATCAGGTATCTGGGCATTACAGCCTCCCACAATGAGCCCTGCAGCTCAGCCTACACTGCACTGTCAGGGGGACAAAAAAAGGTGCACTGCAGCTGTACCTTTTTTGATAAAAGGCACAATGGGGTAACTTTTTTTTTTTTCTAACCTGACGTTGCATGAAAAAACAACTGAAGGGCTTTGTCATCAATTGCGGTTTGTAGCTATGGTGACCCTAAATAATGACCCCATGGCGTGGCTGCGTTCCAAATCAGTTGTGCATTTTAACCACTACAAAGGACAAAAAAAAGTGACTCAATATGCCAGTCTAGTATTCAAATATCCAACCTAATCATTGATTACAGAATGACTACATTTCTGTATACTGGATGGCCATAGTGCCGCAGGCAGCCTACACTAACAGTCCCCAGAGACAGTGCTGTCTCCCCAGGATGACATTTGTTCTCCTGCCTTGGACCAGATGTTGCGACTCATGTATCCCCTTAGAAATCAGGCTGTCGGTGGGATAAGCCGGATACGACTCAGCAGTAATGCCACGCCGCACACTGTGGCCCCCCCCCCCCCCACAATGAACTACAGGTGCTCCCCACAGTCTTAGGCTTGACGAGCACCGGCCCCTCACCTGCCGCCATCCACAAAGTGTGCTATGGGGGGGAGAGAATGGGGTTTTTGCATGTCAGATTTCTGTTACCCTGTCCCTCTTCCCTGTCTCCTCTCTTGATTTTGATCTGAAAATGTCCAACGATAGCTTTTATTTAATGTGGAAAAAGAACACAGAAATAAATTATTTGATTTTTTTAATGCTGTAAGCCGGGTTTGTCCTGTCTGTTGGGTTTGTCTCATCCGGTTCTGTCTCTCGCTCATACCACATTTGTGACGTTGTTGTCAGCTGTCTTACATTATAGGGAAGAGACGTGGCCACATTAGAAATAGTCACAGGCACATCTCTTGTCTGGATGAAGAATTTATTTGTGATCACAACATGTTTTAATATCTACAGAAAGAGATCCAGATTGTGTCTTAACTATACAGCACATTTGACCTGAAGCAGCAGTATTTGCATATACACAGGCGGTCTTTTGGGGTCTGAAGCAGATCGGACAATTCATGTGGTCACACAAAATGAAGCACTTGGAGGAAATTAGAACAATGATCAGCATAGGATGTCATTGGTGGTACAAACATTCATCAAAATGAAGATCTCTTTGTGTCATTCTGAACTACAGTGGAGATGTTTTATTACAAGGTGCCTCCAATACTCTCAAGTCATGAAGTAGTCAAACCTGATCTGACCACAGCCAGTCATTTTGTGTCCCCCTCAGCAGAGCAACCACAGCATTGGGTTACAAAACCTCTCCTTTATCTGCCCTTGTCTTGAATACTTCAACACTAAATAGTCACTATTGTGCAAACACAGCTTGAAAAACTCTAATGGGGAAATATCATCCCCTGTATTAGTGTCTTTGGTGGTTAGTCGAGCCAAAGGAAACATGGGTTTTACTTATTCACAATACACCGGATCTCTCTGCAGTGGGTTTGTTGTAAACTTCTTCTTTTTTTCCCTTACTGCTGAGAATGCTTGTCATGCTCTTGAACAAAACAAAAAAAAAGGAGAGAAAAACTTTGCCACATGTACAAGAAAATAATCTCAGCAAAACATTTTGTATTGTACATCCAAATGATGACTTTGTTTTATGCTACATGCTGTTGGAAGGGTGGCGATGTGCCCAGTAATTTTGCAACTTGTTTTTCTTTTACAGCGCTGAGTGAAACGTTTACATTTACACAAAATGCACACTATAGCTAAGGACTAAATGCGTAATTTTTCAGTTTTTTTGTAAATGTAAATGTTCCTTAAATGCCTTGATCTATATGGAATTTTTGCTTTCTTAAGTGTAGCAGGACATGGGTCAAGGAAAATTTATTTACACTTATATGACTGACTGTAGATCAGCTACATATGGTATTTAAAAAGTTTATGTAATGTGGGAAAGAAGTCCTTTTATTACACGACTTGAGACCTGCTTGTTCACACATTGCCTTTCTTTTGCACTCTGCAAAGCCTACTGAGTCTGATTTTTCTCCCAAACTATTTTATCAGAGCATGGGCAGTGATAAAATCTACATTTATTTCAACTGTACCGTACTGCCTTCATGGACTTTGGCCCATTTCTCCATTGCAAACCCACCATTATCAAAATCTACTGACAACATTGTCTCGGAAAGATGTGTTCACAATACAACCTTTACATGGGGGAATACAAAGCTGATCTCTGTGCAGCCTGTGCAAATAGTGCCCTTCCTGGTCAGACTTTGTGGGTCAGATGAGTCACAGCCAAACAGCCCAGGATGATTGAAGATGCGGTAGTCATAGCGACGGTGATGTTTGCCCAGCTTCCTTTGCAGAAGCATCAGCCATTGGTCCTTGGCTCAGGACTCTGAAGGTTATCATCAGAACTCGTCCTCCGAACTGTCAGCCAACAGCATGGCTTGGTCTTGACGGTTGGTGCCAGGCTCTCTAGGTTGCTGGGGATTGAAACAAACAACAGTATGTTTAAGTTAACCTAATGGCCTGCACTCGAGACAAGTAACAGTCTTAACGTCTATTTGATATGTTGTGTTTAAGATTATGACTGGTCTTTGGGAAATATGGCAGTCTCACTTGGGCTACCATAGGAAATAGCATGCCCATAAGACCAAAAAAAAAAACAAAAAACAGAACAAGCAGGTATTCATCACAAGTATAGGTTTGTTATATTGACCTCTGGCTGTCTGACCTTCCTCCTCTGATGTTTAAAACTGTTTCTTCTTTTGCGGTGAATCAGCCTAATGCTATATAGAGCCCCTACAATCAGCAGGGCCCCCATGATGCCGATGCCCACCGGAGCTAACATCCCAGAAACATAGCCTGCCTGCCGGGGAAAAGATAAATAGAGGTCAAAAGAAAGGCATAAATCATGTTCATCCAGTTTCCTATATTCAACCAAAATATTTTTGCACAATTCCACAACTTTCCCAGAGGGACTCATCTAACCAGATGAGTACAGGAGGGGAGAGCCTGGGATTATCATGCAAGCTCTGCAAAGTGGAAATCAGTTTGCTGTGGTTAACCACATTACTTCAGTGAATTTAGACAATAGATGTATTGCATCAGTGATTGGTGATAAAAAGCTCCCCACCCACCCGTTTATGTCAGCACTTCATGAAAGATGAGGTTAAGATTCCACGTTTGTCCTTAAAAAACGGTTTCCTGAGGATAGTGAGGTCAGTTTGGGTTTTTCACGGACAGCAGGGGGCAGTCTTACCTTTTCTCTGATCAGTTCGACCCAGCTACGCACTGGAAGAAAAGACAAGTCATAAAGATATAGCCATACCACAAGGGCCTTTTACTCTTATTTTAACAAGAAGCATAATTGTTTGTGTGCATTGCTGCAGGTATATCCAGACCCAACAGGATATCTTAGAGGCGTGTGTGTGTGTGTGTGTGTGTGTGTGTGTGTGTGTGCACCCCCATGTTCTCTTACTCAGTCCCTGGTTGCGCTGAGCCCAGACAGGGGGTGGAGGAATGAGGCTGTACGACGGCCTTTTCGAGGTCGCTGTGGGCGTCTCCGTCAGGTCCTCTTCACTTTCATCCTCGTCCGATTCTTCAGTGTTCTCATCCTCCTCATCTTCATCTGGCTCCTCTGTAGAGAGCAAAGGGAATTTGTGGTGCGGCCTTCGTCCTCTTTTAGTCCCTCATCCACGTACACACAAATATACCTCATTAAGGTTGTTTAAGTGTGAAATGTCTTCATCACTTGAGTAGGGCAGAGCCTTTCTATTCAGCATCCACGGAGGAACGGTTTTACCTTTTAACCGAGACTGGCAAGACTACTGGCAAATTAACCCCATGCTGTGAAATAGCCTCACAAATTTGACAAGAGAAAACCCTTTTCTTTCTCCAAATACCTTTATAACTGTCAAATACCAAGCAGGGCTTACCCTCAGACTCCATCACCTCCAACCCTGGTGTGGATTTGGACTCAGGCCAGCGGGTTGGTTTGTATAGGTTTGTCACAGAGTGCCCGATGGATGAAGGGAAGGGACTTGTGGTCAGGGTCTTCTCACGGTATTTTGTCCGGTCTGCACCTACAGACAAACCGTAAATTACCTTATTAACAGTAAGAAACATCCGAGAGTAGAGCAGCTTTTTTGTGTGTTTTTTTTTGCAAGCACAACTTAAACTTGATATCGTTTGATACCCTCATATTTAACATGTAATCAGGAACCCAGTGCATCAGACTTGAACAGATGCAGCTAAAGGTTTACTTTAAAGGAATAATAAATAATGTTGCATAATGGGTTGGTTGCCTGTAATACTGAGGCACCGAAAGAAAAGTTTCAGGCGTGTTTGACCATTTATGAGAAAGTCGTGGGCATTTTTGTTCTCATGCAGACTGCTGGAAGAGCGACGTGTGCCATCACATGGGCTCGGTGTGGAGAATCTTCATTGGTGTCGCTCTTTGCAGCAAAAGGGGTTGTTGAAATCAGTTGTTGAAATCAGTTTCTGCAGACAAGATGGGGGGTGGGGGGTGACTGGGAAGGCTGCGAGTGTAAATCAGACTAACAGTGTCCTTTAGCACAGGAAAGTGGTGTAAAATAAATGGATGATTTAATGGCCCGTGATCTCAAAAGATCAAGTCTTACTTGCCTTGTGCTGAGCCCATGTGACGTCAAAGCGTTTATGCATGCTAGCAAGGGGATTTCTCGGAGCGCTTGGAAAAAGTTTCAGTGGCGGCACCCATGAAATAGTCAATGATGAGGGAATTTCGCTTAAAAATTAACTTTCAAAGATGGATATCATAGTTGTTGTATGAGCGCTTCATTTTCCATCATTCTCGATCATGAATTGTCAGATCAGGGAGGAAGAGTTCCTTTACCTTTTTTCCCAGAGTCCCAAAGTTCAAGATTTGGACACTGGGATTCAAAGTCCTATATAATTAGCTTTCTAACCTTTGTGATTTAAGTCCTCTGACAGGTCCTCCGTTGGTGTCACGGGAATAAATGGACCTGATGGACTGATTGGCTCGAGCAGCTCGGCACCAGATGTCTGCCAAGGTGATGTCCAGTCTGGCAACAGTGGGAGCGGGGCGTGTGAGGGACCGTCACTGTCTGTCTCCATGGTGACCAGCTGGACGAGGTCCGCCTCTGACAGAAGCATTCCTCTGGTTGCCATAACAGCAGGAGGATGGGAGCTGCCAGGTGCCACGGTGACCATCGCCGCCACCCCTTCCGACGTGTTGTCTTCGAGAGGATCGAAGATGAGAGGGAGGGCCTCTGATGACATGGTGCCCTCTGTGGCCTCATCCTGAGACAGAGGGACAAGCGTGTCCACTGCAATCAGAGACAAAATGCCAGTCACTTCACATAGCACAGCAATTTAAATCCCAAATACCAGAGTTGTTGGTTTTGGTAAACCAACGCCAAATGTTGCGGTTTCAACATGTTGTTTTGTGATCATGTTGAATTGAGTAAGCAAACCAAAGAAACAAGTGAAGATGCCGAAACTGTCTCTGGATGCAGCACTGGACTTTCTATGGTGGTCTATGACTACATTCTGTGTTTTCTACTCAGTGTTTTAAATGCAGCTCTGCTGACAGGTCAATTAAAAATGCAGTCGCCCTCTATTGCATAGCGGAGAGGAGAACTCAGCATAACAGTGCTTGAGTATTTATGAAAGATGGCAGGTTTCTGGATCAGGGACCTCTGGATGAGCAATGTGCTCGCTAGGAATACTTTAAGTCTGAAAGCTAAGTTCACTACGCAGCCAAGGCACAATGAGAAGAGCAAGGTTGGAAAATTGGTTCTTTCTTGATAAGTAAGGCTGTCACATGAGAGACTGTTCACACTTTTGCTGTATATCTTTCAGGCATTTTCTTTAGTCCAAACCATTTTTTAAAGCTTGGCTGAGAAACACTCATAAAGACTGCAATCCCTTTACATAATACCCTTTTGGGAGCTGTGTTTTTTTTCCCCCATCTTCCTCTCTGTTGGGGGAAAGCTTCATCAAACAGACAATCCTCCAGGGACGCCGGGAACACATATTGGCTCAGACAGACTCCTTTAATCCATTTCTCTCTACTGCATCACTGAATAATAACCTGCCTCATTCTTTACAATAGTCTGGGTGAGAAATAAGGGAGAGGGGGGGATTAAGAGTGGAAAGTGTATCTGTGAATATGTCTGTTTGGAGGTTGGGGGGGTTAGTAACGATGATGGTTGAGCCCTCCAATGACATGCCGTGCACACCCTGCTACCATATATGCCTGGAATTTGTCTTTTTTTCTTCTTCTTTTTTTTTGCAAAGAGCAGTGTCAGGAATAGAAAGTAATTAGACCACCATGGGTCCCATTAGGGTTCAAAATGGAGCATGCACGCAGGCTCCTCATCGCCAGTCGTCGAAGATGATCTCCGCTACCAGACATGTCAGTTTCATTGCATCGTCACTTAACGCAGATTAAAACGTTTTCCACAACAGTCAAGTCCTGGTTAGAACTTGGCCAGAACTGTAATCGTGACACCGGCTAGTTATTATTTGTGTACTTGTGTTCATGCTATAAATGTTCTGTGTTTGTGTGTTGTCGTGGATGGTTGTTGTTCTTGTTTTGTTGCTATATGCACTGATTTTAAACCGTACCATGTAATTTTAATGATCACTCAAACAATCAATGCCCGTCAAGGGACTGGTGTTGGAAATTAGCTTCGGCTATATACACATGTACAGTACATCGGACACTGCTTCTGCAACCATCAATGTTCTCTGTACTTGTCCCTTACAAATAAATGAAAAAAACATTTTTAATGAAACCCCCAAGACCCCACCCCCTGCACAAAAGGAAAAAAACAAAAACAAAACTCAAGCACACCAGAAAATGCACTTCATGGCCACAACAAACTCCTGATAAGCTTCTTATAATGTGTAGAGCCATTATCCTGTACAGCTACAGGACCAAAGACATGCTTTTCACATTTGGACTTATGCACAAGCTTTGCAGCATTGCTGAGTTTGCACAACCAGGAAAAGTGAAACAAGGGCGACCACATGAGCTTTCCTTTCTACAAGAAAATGATGTATTAAACTCATACCAGAGCGGACATCTCTAAAACACATCTTCTTCATGTAGCCTTTAGCTAAAACTGCCCTTTATCTTCTCATCTTCTCAGCCTTTTTGTTTAATCATTATTAAAAAAAAATCTTTTCTCGTGCTCATCTCTTTATGGTAATATTTTACTTCTGACATTGTAGATGTCCTTAATTTGTTTTTAATTTTCATTCTCTGTTGTTGACTCTAAAGCACTTTGTATTATTATTATTATTATTATTATTATAATCATTAGTATGCATGTGATTTGCCCACCAACAACATTGTGCCTCTGGGTTTGTTCTGACTTACCTCCACTCTGTCTCACTGCCTCTGTCCAGACGCTCTCTGGGCCATCCTGTCTGGGCGTCAGGTTTGGTCCAATTTCAGGTAGAATTGGGTCTTGGACTGTAGAAACAGCTGTCTCCTCCTCCTGGCCCCATGCTGACAGAAGTGTGGAGGCTTGAGGGGAGAAAGAGGATGAGGAAGGGAGGGGACTGGGGAGGAGGCCCCCGCTGGATGTCTGTCTCTGGATCCAAGCCGAGGGGTCAGGTGGCATCACAGATGAGGGCCTGTTTATCTCACCTACTTTCTCCTTGAGAGACTCCCCAAAGTCAAGCACGCTTGCTCTGTTGCTCTCTTCATCCCACGGACCATTCTCCTGGGCAGCACCTTTGCGCTCCGAGGCCATGACCCTCGAGCTGTACGCCTCTGGCTGTGGTGGCATCATGAACGGGGCAGAAAATCCCAACAGGGCTGATCGCGGTATACCTGTGGCCTCAGCAAACTCTTGTTTCCCTCCAGAAGAAGTTAACCTGGCCTCACTTGTGACAGGTGTATCCTCCTTGATGTCCATTACAATGGACAGCTTCCGATTTGAGTCTGCTGAGAGCTTTGAACCTGTCCCTGACTGTGTTGGAGCCTCTCCCATTTCAGATAAGCTACTGACAGCGGCCCCCGTCTCAGTTTCAGTCCTCTCGCTCCACGCCTCTTCACCAGCCTCACTTGGCCCAAATCTTCCAACATGGCTGTCCCCATTTTCTGTCTGCGTCACTGGAGCTACCTCCTCGGGTCCTGTTCTCTGTCCATCTGGGCCAGCCCCTCCTTCTGTACCTATATTCACTGATAGACCAGCCAAATGTCCTGATGTGCCAAAGTCAGATTTGTCTGCATTTGGAGGCTTGGAGGGCACATCTGTGGAGTTCTTTGGCACAGTGGGCGTTCCTGAGCTGATACATTGGCCTTCGCAATTGTCGTCTTCTGTGGTGGTGTATTGTTGATGGAGAGGCACAGGGTTTCCGTAGACACAGAGACAGGTCCCAGCCAGGAGGAGGCGATGGAGTGTCTCAGACGTCAACATCTCTACCTTCTCTCAACACGTGGTGAGAGTCGAAATTGGTTGTCTGAGTTACTCTACCCAAATTTTAAAGGCTGATGTGTGTCAAGGATAAGACAAGGTCTCGTGGGGGAGCCTGTAGGTAACCCCTATGCTCCGTCAGCAAGCCAACACATGGTTGGAGGGAGAAAGCAGACGAGGTGACCAGGCCCCATTACAAATGTTGGTATTGTCTGCAGATGAAAGGCCCAGAGTTAGAAGCCAGGCATTTTTCATTTGGGAACTTTATAGCTCATTTATTTTGAATGCCAAGCCTCTGATAACCAAGGAAAGGAGGATTAAGTCTGCATTTCTTCCTGCCTTCACTTTGATCCTGTAGTTGTGCTGTTTTGAATAGCGTAACTTCATTTTCCTTTTGATCATTGACTCATGTTCTTGTTGTCTGAATAGAAAAGAATACCTACAGACGAATAAAGACATGGACAGAGGTGAAAAGGGGGAGAGAAAGAAAAGAGGGAGAGAGAGAGAGAGAGAGAGAGAGAGAGAGAGTCTAACACAGTTATCTATTGCACTCCTCTACCCTTCTGCAAAATATAAATGGCACTGGGTTCCCTTTCATCTCGGATCCAATTCATTTGGATCACTGGATGTTAAGTTGGTATATTATGTAAGATCCTCTCTAAGAAGGGCAGTTTTTCCACAGAGGGATCCATATACTACCCTTGAATGAAAAAGTTAAAAATTTATATATGTGTATGTATATGTATATATAGCTTATACATCTATTGGATGAATGGTGAGATTCATACAGACATCAGTTATTCCTCTTACAGACGAAAAGAGAAGAAAGGTTAGAAATGCACTGTGCTGACAGGGTGACACCCGTTCACTATAACGAGAAATCATCAACAAGCCCCTGATGATGCATAGTCCGACCATGTCACCGCCATCAATTTCTTCTCTTCTGCCTAAGCACCTTCCTCGTGATCAATAAAGTGAATGCCCTCCACTGGCTAAGCCAATCCAGTGCTTGATCTGACAGTATCACTGGCCAAACATATGATTATAACAAATCCACACTGCGGTGCTGAGTCCCATTTCAGGAGACCATCTGAAATGCTTGCGCTGCAAAGCAACAATGAAGCTATTCATAGCCCTGCCTAGAGACCACCTCGAAGCCTGTCGTAAACCGCGTCTATCGTCTTACCTTACACCCGTTTTGCACATGAAAAACGTATTTACATGAGATAACAAAGAAGTCGCGTCAAGATGGCTTAAAATGAAAAAGCCCTTACCTTCACGAAAACATGTCGCTTTGCTTTGCCAAGGAGGAGGCAAAGCTCCTCCGTCCAGTTTGCAAAACTGTAATTCGCACGAATGCCAATGTCTTATTAATAGCTTCCCGTGTAGGTAGTGGGGAAAGCGAGCTGGAGGAGACGCTTGTTATTTTGCAGCCAAACGTCATTGAACGAAAGCAGCCTTGTACGTGCGTGCGCCCCGGGGGGGTTCTGAATAGCTGCCAGACTGACAGTTTCAGTTTCGGATATGTAACGTGTGTTACTCTTTATCAGGTGTACTCGTTACAACGCTGCATACGCAGCTCCAGGTTCACTTAATACACCGTAGCATCGGCAGCTTTTACTTCTGTTTTAGTCCCTGTTTGAGACTGCATTAACAGTCGGTCTCGGGGGGGGGGGGTGCAGTTTAGGATGTTTGGATTTGTTTGCATGCGTGGTGCTGAATGGACAGCTCTTTGATATGACGTTGAAAAGGTGGCTACACGTGCTTTACCATGCAGCGCTATGGCCCTAGTTACACTGGCTAACCCAGTTTGCTCGTCAATCAACAACAACAACAAAAAAAATCAATCTACAATTTACAAAATTAACAACAGTGCATATTCTATTCATCAAATTAAAACCTTGTTGTCGTGTTTGCTATTATACGTAGAGCATTGGTTGATTTGCAAAAAAAAATCAATTTAAAACTGTTGTTTTGGATGTCAAAATAATGAGAAAAATGCTTAAAATGAGCTATTGCTTCTATTGTTTTTGACGAGATTTCTTGTTGAATTTTGATGAGGCGCTGCCTGCTGACGTCACACGTGCCGAAGGACCCAGCCCAACCCAGGAGGGAGGAAGACAACAATTTTTTTTGATGCAATTATTTTGGGGCTAAGTAGCAATATTTCTTCTGCTTTCCAGCACAAAAAAATAATAAAATGCCCTTATTTGAAGGGTTGGGAAGTGGAGGAGAGAAGACTGCAGTCGTCATTGATTTAGGAGCAGCTTACACAAAGTGAGTATAGAGAATGTTAGCTATCATTGCTAACATCATGCTAACATAAGTAGGTTATTAGCCGTGGTGTGGGATTCTTGGGATGTTCTCCCCGTTTTTTTGTGCAAGCTGGGGTCTAATGCATGTTAATCACCTTTTATGAAGCCCTTAACTAACCCATCTATAGCTACTGTTGTTAGCCTAACAGTAATCAGCGTTGCCTATAGTTAGCTAGGCCGTTAATACTAGCTGACATCTATTTTTAAGCCACTTTATCTGAGATCATGCAACTGTGAGCCAACTAATCACCGTCTATTCGTGGGTCGGGCTAATTTCAGACTAGCTAAACAATAATGTTAAAAGCAAGCCTTGCAAATACAGCGAACAGTTAATTGTTGGAACTGCTGAAGAAAGTGCTGTAGCTGCTGAAGCGTTTCGACAGAGATCTCCCTGAAGCAATTCACATGAAAATCATGTGGTTTTCTGTTTGTTTGTTTTTTGTCTGGCCACTTGTGAATACTGGCTTTATTGACGACAGATATCATTCCTTGTGTTTGATCCAGATGCCCATCAATAGTTTATGTTGATATGTATATATGTATGATATGCAAAATGTTTTGTGTTTTTTTTCTGAATAAGTTATAATGTTACAGTACGTCTCTCTGGCACTGGCACGTAAGACTGCTCACCAAATGTATTCTTAACTCTTTAATAAGATTGAAAAATTATCTTGGATTCACCTCCCATCTTTTAACATTTACTATTTGTGGGTAACCCAACCGAAACGTCCTGCATGATGCTGACAGCTGCCTTGTGTTGCAGATGTGGCTTTGCAGGGGAAACGGGGCCCAGGTTCATCATTCCGAGCGAGATTCGGAAGCCCGGACAGCAACAGGTGATTGACACACAGTGATTGTTAACTCCCTTGTAAATGTGTGTTCATTGGAGCGTTCTTTTAGAAAATGTTGATTTGATCTTAATCTTGTATGTCTTCATTCTAGGCGATCAAAGTGGTTCAGTACAACATCAACACAGAAGAGTTATATGTCAACCTCAAAGAGTTTATCCATACGCTGTACTTCAGGTGAGATGATGCAAGGAATCACATGGCCATGATGTTGTAATACTCAGGGTAAATCAGCAAAATTGGAAAAACTAATATATCCCGTTAGACTTAAATGGGCAAGCTATTTTCAAAAACTTTAAATCCTAAAAATAACCTAACAGTCAAAAATGAATAACAAATGCCTGCTATGACACTTGAAATACTCTTTTAATTTGTGTTTGCTTTTACCTCTCAGTATTTGCAATAAAGTAAATTTGGATTGCAAAATGATTTTTCAAGGCTTGTTATAATAACTCTGTTGACAAAGCTTGAAATGATTTTGCCAGAGATTGATATGATGTGCATAGTCCTTGCAAATAAAAACGCATTCAGCCTGATCAAACCAATTGTCTTCCTAACCGTCTGTTTCGATTTAGGCACCTGTTGGTGAACCCTCGCGACAGAAGGGTGGTCCTCATCGAGTCCATCCTCTGCCCATCCCACTTCAGAGAGACCCTCACCAAGGTCTTCTTCAAACAGTTTGAGGTACTGAAGCTACGCATATGTAGAACAGGTGTCGCTAATATTTTTGTGTAAGTAAATAATTGTTGGAAACTATTTAACTCCAGTTTTATCTTGTAGTACATCAACTTTACAGTTTCCCCAATATTTTTTTCACCATTTCCCTTTCTCTTAGTTTTTCTTTTTACTAATCTGGCATTATCTATCGTATGTTGCATCAAAGTCAAGTCCATTTTATTTGTATAGCCCAATATCACAAAATTACAAATTTGCCTCAGAGGGCTTTACAGCAATACAAAATCCTGTCCTTAGACCCTTGCATCAGATAAGGACCAGCTCCCTAAAAAAAAACCTTTAACAGGGAGAGAAAATAGGAAGAAACCTCAGGAACAGCAACAGAGGAGGGCTCTCTCTCCCAAGATGGACAGACGTGCAATGGGTGTTGTGTGTACAGAATAAAACACAATTTATAGAATACAATATTGAAAGAGAATAACAGAATTATAGAATATATGAAGAATATGATGAGAAGAACACCAAGCAGTCTCAAGATGCCACTGGAACAGCCATGGTAAGAAGACAAACTACACATGCACAGAGGGGAGACTCACATCACACCATTCACATACACGGAAGAAGAGACAAGAAAAGAAATTAGTCACACATCAGAGAAAGCGAAGGATACAACATTGAAACAATAACAAAAAGAAGGATATTACATTGAAACAGAATAACAAAATTATATGAATTTATATATAAAGAATGTGATGAGGAGGATGCCAAGCAGCATCCAGGTGGTAACCACCATCCCAGTGGAGGCCGCGGAGGCGGACAGACTACCTGTGCACATGGGGGAGACTCACATCACACCATTCGCATACATGGGAGAAGAGAAAGAAGACATCATCCAGAGAGAGAGAAAAGATGTGAGAGAAGAGGAAGATGCGAGGGTCTAAGGACAGGATGTTGTGCTGCTGTAATGCCCCCTGAGACAAATTTATCATTTGTGATATAGGGCTATACAAAAAAAAAATTGACTTGACTTGATTTGCCAGTTCCAATAGTCAATAATCTATACTCTATAATCTCATTGGCAGAACAGTGCTTGGTAAATTCATTGAGACAGAAACCGACCCGCCATGCAGTACAGGTCATGAAACACTCAATTTAAAGGCAACTAATTGTAGGTTAAGGCAAAAATGTTAGTTTTAAGTTTGTATTGAAAGGACTCAGCAGACTCTGATGGTCTGATGGCAGCAGGCAGGTTATTCCACAAGAACGGGGCCTGATAAGAAAAGGCCCTGCCATCTGCTGACTTCTTTTTAACATTGGGTACACACAGGAGCCCTGTATTCTGAGATCGGAGAGTTCGAGATGGAATATACGGTTTAAGGAGATCAGGCGGGGAAGATGAGGCAAGCCCATTTAGGATTTTATAAGTCAGCAAAAGCACCTTGAAGTCTGATCTAACATGGATAGAAAGCCAATGAAGGGAGGCAAGAATTGGTGTAATTTGGTCAAATTTTTTAGCTTTAGTTAGGATTCTAGCTGCAGCATTTTGAACCATCTGAAGACTTTTAATTCTTGCATGTGGCAGACCTGAAAACAGAACATTACAGTAATCAAATCTGGATGAAACAAATGCATCAGACGTGGATGGGAAAGACCCAATTTTAGCTGTGTTACATATGTGAAAATAGGCCATCTTGGTGATTTCTTTAATGTGCTTATCAAAGGAAAGGCTGGGGTCAAACGTAACACCAAGATTGTTGACTGCCACACTGTGAAATCAAAGCTGCTCTCTCCATTGCTCTTAATGGGGTGTCAAATGTCGAAGGAAGTAGAGAATATTATTAAGCGATGAATGTTTGTGTCAGTCATAATTTGGCAAATGGTCAACTGGGCTGTCAAAACCTGTTTTGATATTAACAGTCAGAATGTAATTTATCTGTGAACTATTCCATTGAGTAGATATTTAAGGTTTCACTACTGTGTTGTTGTTTTCCCCAAGGTGCCCTCTCTACTGTTTGCACCCAGCCACCTTATGTCCATCATGACCCTCGGTATCAACTCTGCCCTGGTGATGGATTGTGGGTATACAGAGACACTGGTGCTACCTGTATCCTTTTCCCATCAAAATAGAGTATGGGTTCTTAAATTTAAGGCACAATGGCTGACTCATAACTTTTGCAAATGGACAAGTGCAAGTTTGTTCTGAAGACACATATGTTGTCCATAAACCTGAAGTATTTATGCTTCTCACTCATAAATGACCATCTTCATCAGAGTCCTAGAATGTTGGTGGCACTGCAGAAAAATTCAACCATCCACCCATTTAAAAAAATAAAAACAACCAGTAGAATCAAGAAATTGTATCAGTTCTATCAGTTACAAAAATTTTGTTTGCCTGTCTGTAGTTGTTAGATGTTGAATAGGTAAAGAAAAATTCATTAGGCTTCTATCACTCTGTAGTTAGCTATGTCAAAACAAAATATGAACATGAATGAAGGGTGGTATTTTCATATAATTGCATCCACTTTAATTCTCCATTTAAACAAAGGAAATTGCTTCTTTTTTGTTTTGGGTTTGCAAGTTGTTGGTTTAATTCTGTGCAACTGAGTGATTTAAAAGTTAAGGTGATTTTAGGCGATGCTCACACACGACCTTCAAATGCAGTCAATGCTTCAAGTCATTCTGTTTTTTGTTTTTTTGTGTGTATGTTTGTGTTTATATTTACATACTCATAAATGTAAGAGAGAAGGTCGATATGGTTATTTGGTCTTTCATTATCTACTGTTACACCTCTGTATCCCAATGTTAGGCTTGCCTCCTTAACTATGAAACCAGGTCTATGAGTGTACCCCCATCCTGCCAGCATGGGAAGCTTTGCCTCTGGGCGGGAAAGCCATCCATAAGTAAGAAGCTATTTGACTTTTTCTTTTCTTCCTCCAAATCTTTGATGGGAGCAGTACTCTTATTTCACTCTATTTCTTTGCACTTACCCGTTAAACAAAAACCTTGTTATTATATTTAAAGGTACTTGATTTCTGTCCCATAACTATGGATGTGTGGTATTTGTAGAGAACTGGATGGGCTTCTTGTGGAGCAGTGCACAGTGGACACAGACTCAAGCACCGGACAGACTGTACCTGCTGTCATTGGTAAGTTTAAGATGTTGTGCACAAGTAAGTTGGTAATACTTGTAAGTGGGTGCTCATCAGCACATAACTTGTGCTTTTTTTAATGTTTAAGGTTTATAATCATGTTTCAAGGTTAACTGTATAATGCTCTAAAGATCATTGTGACCGCTACCCTGTTTCACAATGCAAAAAGTCCAAGGTGGACAAACATTACCTGTAGGAGATGCTGATTGCAATGGCAGGACACATTACACCTACCTGCTCCCCACCCAGGAAAATTTCTATTCCCTGCAATGCCAGAACAAGATGGAGGTAACAATGGGGCTCAAATTATTAAACTCAGCATTGGGGTGCTACTGTGTAAGGATACTATCACATTGGTCCGCTGCACCACCGGAATGGTTCAGGAATGTTACCAAAAACATGACTATTAAGCTTAAAACCTACCCATTCAGCATTTTTCAGCTTGATTTTAAACTATGGTGGAATGAGATGGAACAAGTTATTTGCTGTCGAGACCCGCTACCAGTCAACTCAGCAATGGGATCACCGTGGGCCAGCATTCTTGTGGAACACATTAACACCTCTTTGAATCCATGCCTTAATAAATGAAGGCTGTCTTGAGGCAAAATGAGATGCAACACAATATTAAGAGGGCACCCCCCAATATTTTGAATACTTGGTGTATGATTACTTTCTCAGCCTAAGCAGCGTCTATGAATCATAACAGATTGTTTCTGCGTGACATTGAAGCATGTCTCTGAATAATACATACACATGCAAGCTATTTTAGCTTTGCTCTCCCGTCATACTTTTTCTTGATGGAGGTTAGTATAGTTCACTGTTGACAAGTCAGGTCTCCAGCTGAGCCAGAGCGAGGCAAGCTTGATATGTACATCAATAATTAAGGCAAATGCCAGACAGACTCACTTCACAGTAATGCTGAATTCCATCTTTGCAGAAGGCACCTTAAAATTGAATTCTCTGCACTGTTGACACAAGTGTTGTGCCTAAGTTAATAATGAAATTTAAGATGGATCTGCATTCTTTGAGCGTCCCATATCTGTCTTATTATATACAAGATGTATAGGTTATCCTGACCTAGACAGTAATGACCAAACAAACAATATAGAAGTTAATTGAGGGAAATTATGGAACTAGCTCATGGTTTTGTTTTGTTTTTGTTTTTTTCTTTGCTTTCAATTTCCCCCTTTTTCTCCCCAATTGTATCTGGCCAATTACCCCGCTCTTCCCGGTCGCTGCTCCACCCCCTCTCTGCCGATCCGGGGGATGCCCCGACCGACCAGAGGAGGCGCTAGTGCAGCGACCAGGACAAATACCCACATCAGACTGCCCACCCGCAGACACGGCCAATTGCGTCTGTAGGGACCCGGCGATCCCGTGTTGGTAGGCAACGGAATAGACTGCTACGCTACCCAGACGCCCATGGTTTTGTTTTTGACCAAGCTGGCCTACCGGTCCTTTTGGCCATTGATCTGACCTCAACCCATGAATTGTTTCCTTCCAGAAATTGTCATTCAACCTCAAGGTTGTTTAGTGCAGTCGCAGTGAGGTGAAGTGGAGGGATTATGTTTGCTGTGTGTGTAAGCATACAAAAAAAAAAAGTTTTTGTCTTTTGCATTTTTTTCCTCAGGAACTATCCCAGAGGAGATTGTGGAGGACATCAAGGGTAGGTTGGAAAGAGTTGTTTTAAGATTTAATTCCTGCTCCTCTCAGTTTGCTCCCATGAGGATTATGGCTCACTCATTACTGCCCAAAGCAGCACTTCTAAAAAAAATTTAAAAAATCCCACCTTGTTGCAAAATACAAGTTTACAAAGATTTTGTTGCTGTCATGAAGTGCTACTGTAACTGTCTGTTATGTTGAACTTCCCACAGTCAGAACATGCTTTGTCAGTGACCTGCAGCGAGGCCTTAAGATCCAAGAAGCTAAATTTGACATGGATGGGACCGCAGAAGTAAGTGAACTCGGGTCATTACAAACAAGGTAGTAAGACCTCTTGGCATGGGGCTGGTCACCTCATCATCTTTACATTAAACACAAGTATTTGCGAGTCCGCGGTGGTGTAGCGGTCTGAGCATCGGCTTTGTGTCGATGCAGTTGCCCACTGGGGACCGGGATTCGTGCCCCGGTCTTGTCAGATCCGACTATGGCCGGACTCGATGAAGCAGCAATAATTGGCGACGCTGTCTTCGGGAGGGGGGCGGAGTCGGCTTGTGTTCGTCACATGAATGCGTCTCTGTGTGTGTCGGAAAAAGCAGTGGTTCGGCCTGGATTCGTCTTGTCACGAAAGTGGGGTGGCGTCTCCTTCTAGACTGCTGGCAGGAGAGATGCAGTTGGCGAATGCATGCAGTACGAGGGTGGGTGTTTGAACTAAAAAAATAGGGATCGATTGGCCACTAAATAGGGAGGGAAAAAAAAGGAAAAATCAGAAATAAATTTATTAAAAAAAAACACAAGTTTTGCAAGTTGAGTTTTTTAGCCTTCTCAGTTTTCCTCAGAAGTCACTTCTGGGGTGTCCCGGTGGCTCACCTGGTAAAGTGCTTACCACATAAGGCTGAGTCCTTACCACAGTGGCCTGGGTTCGAATCCAGCCTGGGCCCTTTGCTGCATGTCATCCCCTCTCTCTCCCCTGCCTTTCCCATATCTCTACTATGGCTATCAAATAAAGCCGGAAAATGCCAAAAAAAAAAATCTTAAAAAAAAAGTAATTTCTGTACTATTTAACTAGGATTGCTCATCCTTTCCTCCATCAGTGTATGACTGTGTGTGTGAATGGGTGAATGTGAGGCATACATTGTAAAGTGCTTTGAGTGGTCGGTAGACTATATAAATGCAGTCCATTTACCATGTTCAATGTATTTGCAGCGCCCTGCCGCACCCCCTGATGTTGATTACCCGTTGGATGGGGAGAAAATATTGCATATCAAGGGATCAATCAGGTAGTTAAGCTAATCTCCTCTCATCCTCTTATCTTTCAAGGATACTTGTGTGAAGTCAAATTTATTTACATGGCTCTAATTCACTGTCACCATCTCAGGGGACTTTATTTTCCCACAGTGAGAAATGGGTAGATACAGGGAATTTAAAGTGAACATGCCTACAGGTATAGTTCTCTTTACAGAAAGAGAAGTAGAAATTGATATTTGCATGTGTTCTTGTCCTTTATCATTAAATTTCTATTGCCTATACAAGTCCATTCAGAGTCAGCTGTCCATTTGTCATTTGCAATGCCCTTCAAATCTTTCTGTGTACCTGGATTGGCTGTCCGTCTGTGGGAGCAGAGATAGTGAAACGAATGCTGTGTTTATTTCCTCACTGGTTGGTAGTGGTTCAGCTAATGTAATGGGAGTACAGCGGGTCATTGTTTCTTCTGTCCACTGAGGCAAATTTTTAATTTGTGATAATGGACTATACAAATAACATTGACTTGACTTGACTTCTGCTCAGTAGATGCTGTCCTCCATGTTTTGCAGGGACTCTGTTATAGAGATGCTTTTTGAACAGGACAATGAAGAGAAGAGTGTTGCCTCTCTAGTACTTGATGCTCTGGTCCAGGTAGGTGAAAACTGGAAAATTTCTTTGTGTGGTTTGGTGTGTGGAAGTGCCAAGATATTCATGCTAGAACAAGCAGAACAGATTTTCAAATACTTTCTTCAAATAGAGTATATGTTTAAAGACTGATTCCAGTAACTTTTAATTCATACAACACCTCGAATGTACAATAAATCAATGTTTTTGCGATGTTTCTACAAAGTTAATAGATTTAATGCACCAATGATTTCAACATATCCGACCTCACTCTCAAGAAGTGTGGGCATATACATCTTTTGGCTGGACTTGCAGGCAGGCCAGCCCTACAAACACAAATGTACCTGACTGACTGACTGACTGACTGACTGACTGACTGACTGACTTACCACATTAGAGTAACTGACTGAGTGATCATGTTTAGAGTGACTGACTGAGTGATCAAATTACACGAATGGGCTGCTGGATCATGTGACCAACAACGTCACTGAAGTTACACAGATTGTCGGCCGAGCGCACAGTTAAAGCACCCCAAATAACAACCACTCTGAAAAAACACTCACCGCCAAATTCACAAAAGGATTGCACAGCTTTTGCGGCCGCTAAGCCAGCACAAATAAGACAAAAAGAAACCGTGTAATTCTCAAAGCGCCCACAAATTGTGAAATGCATCCCTAACTGCTCCGCCAAGTAAATAGCATCTCAGTGCTATGGTGCTGTTTGCACGTATTTAAATGAGGTAATATACATACATTTGGCACAAAATTAGCCCCTCCCTGTGCAAATGAGCCTTACTGGAAAAAAAATCCAATTCACAAACACCAGCGCTAATAGCTACACACAGAGTGAAAATTATTGGCGTCTTCAGAGAGTTGGTGTTAACTGAAGTGCATTTATAAAGGGTGCCACGCCCAGACTTTCCAGCGATCATGGCAGCAGTGATTGTGGCCAGGCGAAGGTGTGCTCAGGAGCAAATATTTTTCAGGAGAATATCACTTTTTGATTTAACTGAAACTGAAATCATTCACAGATACAGGTTCACAGGTCTAACAATTCATGCTATACTTGATGACATTGAACCTGCCTACTGTGTTCTTAGGGCAAAGCCACCATTTATGCTTTGTCACATGGATAATTGCAATCAAACACAAAACAAGGGCAAATGTACTCTGTTGCAAAACTTTATGGGTGTGTTTGCGCTGTAATAATATTAGCGCAACATCTTTTGTGAAACTGACCTTGAGATGGGGCAGTGATGAATGGATTGCCTGTCAATACAGAGTGAGTCTTAGAGAAACGAGAGACATCCACAGATAGAAACGGATGAAAGAGGAGGGGGAGTTAACAGATAATTAGAATAGGTAGATACTTACAATTAAATCTTCTCTTTCAAATCAAACTTCCCAAGACATGAGTGGAAAGTATTGTTCTTGCAACTATATTCACAACCTTTTTTCTTTTTATTTTTTTTACTCAACCATAGTTAACAAGACATTATTGACACTGCTACAGAAAATTGCAGAGGAACTTTTAATATCCAGGAATTCACATTATAGACTCTACCACTGGCTATCCTTGTAACAAATTGGCCACAATTTCGAACATTGACCATACACAGTCCAACTATATACTACGTTTTGACCTTGTCTTGTTTCATAACGGACCTTTTTTTGGCGAGTTGACAAGTCAAACACTGGAGGGAAACACTTTTAAATTGCAAACGCAGTACATCTTACAAATACCATATAGCATGGATCCTAATACGCAGTCCTATTATTGGGGGCTAATATGAACTTGATAATTCAGACTCATGGTGGAATTCTACTGTTGCGGCCTAAGTGAAAGAAGAGAATAGCAAAGCCGTAGCATATATAGGCTAGCAAGCCTTGGCAAAGAAGCTATAGAACTGACAAGATGTCAGTGGCCTGTGCTAATACTTGGGACACAGACAAACACAGTATAGGCTGAGCTTTGCAAGAAACAGAGCTAATTTCCTTGTGAATAAAGTATTGGCACCTTACTGATTGTCATCATTGTAGTGAAGCAATCGTATCTCAACTTCTCATTCTTGGCAAATCTTGTCTACTAATTGCGACAAACTCAGAATGTAGTTCCTCTGTAAATGGGCACTGCAAAGGGATACAGTAGCCTTATTGCTCAGAAAAGTCCCGTTGTTTTCCAGTGAACAATACCCACACATGCTGTATATTTTATGTAAACTCACTTTTGAGGTGGCTTGAAACCCAGGTGTCACAAAGCACCTGACATCAGCCATGTCTGAGCTAGGTGAATTCAGCGAGCTTGCTAGCATTCACTATTTGTATAACATAAACAATTTGTTCCTACAACTAGTATTCCAGAAACTAGCAAGTGGCAAAGTATTGGAAAGTTTGAGAGCAAGGAAGGGTACAAGGTGGGCAAAAACTGTTACAGTTGAAACAAAACAAATTAAACCAATGATTTATGTCAAAATGTAATGTAAAAAGAAAAAATTCTCAAAAATGTTTACCCATTTTGAAGACAACATCGATCTAACCCTGTTTGGTGGGCTCTGTTTTTTTAGTAGTTAAAATGCTGCAATGATGACCCGAGGCTTAAAGCTCAGCCATTAAATTGCAGTGAATCATCGTTTATTTTATGCATGGCATTTTTTCTTTCGGCTGTTTTGACTCTTTAAATATCAAAAAATCTAAATTTGAGTTTTTTAATCGCACTAATATTCACCCCCAACCGCCCACATAGCCGGAAAGTCATATTTCTCACCAGAATGGGCCTTTAAGGTAATCTGCATTTCAATCCAGGATGAAAAGGCATGTCTTTTGAATAAGACAAACATTGGAGGATAAATAAGAAGACTCCGAGTGTGGTTACAAGTAACCCTTCTCAGATAAAGATCTCTCATCATCACAGCAGGAGGAATGCAGCCTCCAATGTTAGTTTTACTCGGCTGTGACAGCAGTGGGGATAATAGACTTGTACAACTATGTTACTATGGCAACACTACTGTGGCACATTCTGGTGTGATGAGAGTAGCGTGCTTCTCTGAGTAGGGATCAGGCTAGGCCAGGACAAACTAATTAATCTCAATAGGCATAGCAGCAGACATCCCAAGGCCTCCGAACCCCTTCTTCTCCGCAACAGAAATATATAACCCAGTCCTAGCCTGCAGATCTCAAAGGAGTACAACACGAGTTCACTATTCAGGGTCTTGTCGTATAAGCCTTCTCTCCAGAGGCATCAACAGGGATCCGTCTGTTAGGAAAAGACACTGCTCCGTAGCCAAGGAATCTCATTTATCACAATCTGTTTCATGTCTTCGCCTGCACTGCTGCTGTTGACCCAGAAATACATTTTATAGGATGGCTGGTGTTTCCTGCCTAATTTACTCTCCCGCAGAACTGATTTCACAGCATTAATAGGATCATGTTTGTTTCAACTAAGCGTCATTTATTCCATCATAAATACATATGTTTTTTTTTTTTTTGTCAGATCCAAACTGGTGCACATTTCCTAGGTTGATACTTGAATTGAGATGATTTAGTTTTCTTCACATGCGTGTTTCACCTTTTTTTTTTTTTTAGTAACATTGCTCCGTCTTTTCAATTCATTTCAATAATTTGAGCATTTCTGCCCTCCAAACGTACCTCACCCCAAGAGGCGTAGATAACTAGGACTGATGAAAAACATGTCCTCAGGTAATATGTGTTTTTGTGCTACCGATGTTTATAATCTCATGTGATGTGTTTTTCTTTTCCATGCAAACCAATGTGACTATTCTCCAGTGCCCCATCGACACACGTAAGGTGCTCTCAGAGAACCTGGTGGTGATTGGTGGCACAGCCATGCTGCCTGGTTTTCTGCATCGACTACTGGCCGAGATACGCCTCCTAGTGGAGAAACCCAAGTACTGCGACATCTTGGCCACCAAGAGCTTCCGCTTGCACTCTCCACCTGCCAAGCCCAACTGCACTGCCTGGCTCGGAGGTCATATAGTAGAGTCATTAAGGCTCTTCTCTCATATTTTTATTTTGCTATATCTTCAGGACACAATGGCTTCTTTCAGTGAGCTGAATTAATGAAAAATATATATTGATAAAAAAACAGCAAGTATTCGTTGATCATATGAGGAAAGAAGTGGTGTGGTTTAGGTCACTCGTGTCACCATGCCTCACTGAGTGCTGAGAATAAGAATTACCACAAAGAAAAATAACAGGTTTTGACTCTTGTAATAAATTTAGTGTGCTGAATTTACCCTGTTTTGCATGATTGAGCTAAGTCTTTTGAATTAACTATCTGGTGTGATTAGTATGCAATGGGCATTGGTGAATTAAGCACATTGAATTTGCGGGTATTTCTTTTGGACAAAGCCTTCATTATTGTTCTTAATTCCATTAAGTTTGTAATTGCATTATGTGGTTGGAAGGGAAGTTAAGAATGAGGACAGATAGAATCAAATAGATGTTTGATGAACATTTCTACTCTTAAATGTGTTGATTTTTTTCCCACAAGAATCTTGCCAATTTCTAAGTTTAATTAATGAGCGCACTTTCAAAACTTGATGTCTGAAACTTTATGTCTATGTCTGCAATATATCAGTACAATGAGAAAAGAAAATCTTTTGTGCCACAAACATCCACTCAAAAGCCCAACTCGATTGTTTGTGTACTATGCAACAAATGGTTGACACAGAGCCCAGTTACCCAACTATAATTATTTCATAAAATGTGACTTAGGAGCCAAAAATAGCTGCGATGTCTCATTCCACAAAAAAATTCCTTCATGTGTGCCCTAGGCTAGCTTTAAACTGTGAAGAACGTCTGCCTTGTATTTATACTTATACTTCTTCATACTTCTAGGTGCCATCTTTGGAGCACTGCAGGACATCCTGGGCAGCCGCTCGGTTTCACGGGATTACTACAACCAGACAGGGCGAATCCCCGACTGGTGCTACCTGAGCTCTCCTCCCCCCGAATTGGTCTATGACGCAGGAAAAACCCCTCCTCCTCTTATGAAGAGAGCCTTCTCCACAGAGAAATAGACCCTCACAAACAGTCTACTTCTGTCCCTCTCCTCAATGCAACAACTCAGTAACCTTGGATGTTACGTCCCAACTCAAACCCATTTAACAAACCCATTTAACATGGGTTTGTGTTGGGATGCCATCCACCATCATTCATATGTACTGATCCTAGACTGGTGGTTGATGGGCCGTGTGAGATTGAAGTCAGTGGAGGGTAAACTGTTCTTTTACCTGACCAGTCAAGATGTGGGTTTTGGGGCAGTTCCACCACAGGACCACCTTATGGTCTTCCTCATCTACATTCCCTACTAAATTCCAACCTCAGTGTATAGGAGAGAACAGCGTTTTGATTTCAACCTGTTTGTCCCTCATTTCTTGCTCAATGGGTCTTTGTTAATTTGTTAGAGGCACCATAATCCTGAGTCCTTGAAACGAACATGAAATTACATTTGAATTAGGATTAGGTGAAATGTTTTGGCCCTCAGCATAGACAACCCGTAGTACATTATGCCATCTCTACACTGGTTTGAGAGATGAGAGGCGTTAAGATGAAGGTTTTGGTTCTCGGGGTGGCCAGGGAGCTCACCGAGGAACCCAGAGATAACAGAACCACTGTGTGTGTCCATTATTTGTCATGGTTCCTGTTGATTTGAACCCACGGTCTGTTAATACAATATAACTCACTGTAGATAGGAGCATCTGTCATACTGTAAAATGCCTTCAAGGGCAGACATATGGATTTGATTCAGTCATAATTTTTGTGTTGAGTTATACTGTTATTTTTATCACTTTGCACGCTATAGCGCTCAAGGTGATCCATTTGAAATTTGAAGAAAATATGAGATTCTCCCGACAAGCGGTCTGCTTCATTATAATGATGTAGAAAGTGCAGCCCCGCTGTTTAAAACGCAACTCCCACGTACAGGATTTCAACAAGTTAAATGCTTTGTCTATTTATTGTTTTTGCTTTGCAGTGGAAAGAAGCTGTTTAAGTAAGAAATGGTGCACCCATTGCAGTTTTGCGCTGTAACCCCTAAATTTAGTCGATACAAAATAAATATTCCTGGAATCGTGTAGTTGATTCAGACCTGTTTTCTCAGTCTTGTTTTATGACAATCCAAACAGTGTTATCTTTGAAAGACAGAAAGCAGCTCTTTTTTTTCTTCTTCTGAATTAAAGATCTGTCAGGAATGTTATGTAGATGCATTGCAGACACCCAAAGTGCACAAAGCTCAGGGCAGATTTAATAACTCTCCCTGTCATAACACAATGCCATACCACTAAACAGCCTGGAATTGTACCTTTCATTTATGGTGGGTAATCCTGTTCACTGCCACAGTCATAGATAGTCTCTGTCATTTTTATTGTCTTGAGAAACTTTACAACTTCTTTTTGCTAGTGGCACACTGTGTAGTGGGTTGGAGCTTAAATGGCAAAAGCACAGGCTCATATTATAAACTTCCTTTTACTTGACTGTGACTTTCAGACCAAAGAGAAGTAGCCAAAAAAATCTCATTGAACCATATTTTTGAGGATTTATACAATTCCATACTAGAATTATACCATGGGATGGGCCATTATTGCAGCTATCCCTTTAATGGTGAAAGCATGGCTTTTCTCAGCTTTTGCAAAGAATCTTGCACATCTGCAAGACCTCGGTGATCCGTTTTGGTGCCACGTTACAGCTGACAACCCCCTTGTGTCCCCTTGACCTTTCCTGGAACATGGATTAATGCCTTGTCCACGTCTTGTATTACATTTAATTATTTATTTATCCAAATTAATAAATCAATAAATTGTATTACATACTCAACACTCAAACTCTGTTACAAACTAGTGACCGTCGGTGTCCAAAGAAATGCCGCTAGTATGGAGTGAAGTAGAATACGCACCAAAACCCTGGTGTTTGGTGCGTAAAGCAGCCGTGGGGGACCAGAATTCCCATGCTTCCAGGTGACGGTGCATCTCCACATGCCGGCCAACGCTCCCACCGCACGCACACACACACACACTGAGTCATCTCTGCTGTACTCACTCTGACTGCCCTTCCTAATCCCTTTCACCTCTCTGCTCTGGTCTTATTTTACTACCACCTAGCCCTAAAATGGTCATAAAGTAATAAACCATAATATTTCCAGAGTGCTATAACCCCTTAGCTTTGAACGCTTTACTTTTGGTTGCATCTAATACTGGTGTTGTACGTATGTAAGCTTGACATACTTCCACATCAATTTCAAGTCACTTTGGATAAGAGGGTCAGCAGAGTACCCATGATCTTAATATATATATATATTAAAAAAAATCAGTTAACAAAGGAACATATTCAGTTCTGTACTTTAGACACAGTCTTATGCCACTCTGTGTGCGTGCATGCATGCATGTGTATGTGTGTGTGTGTGTGTGTGTGTGTGTGTGTGTGTGTGTGTGTGTGTGTGTGTGTGTATATGTTGGATGCGTGTCCCAGATTGGAACGGCATCTGTTTGACCTCTGAGGGTCATAGTCGTCACAGGACCTTGGCCTGCTTTGCTACTCTGAGCTTGGGAAATGGTGACATTAACCCCAATGCACCTGGGCATAAAGGCTGGCAAAAAGTCTGGAAAAAAAAGGGTTTGAGTTACGATGACAGCCATACATTACTTGCATAAACACTCGGAGGAAGACGACAGTAAGAGATAGATTGCCCCCATGTGGTAGGTGAGAGCTATATAACTTTCTCTTTCTCCGTCTCTGTGTTTGTTCTGTCTTCCCAGACCATGGAGTAGGTTGGTACTGTTACAGACGTCACAGGCCACCTACGGCAACTGCAGCTGTAAACCCAACAGACCCTGAAAAACAAGGGTCAGACCCTCTCCCCCTGAGGACTGAGCTCTTTAGCAAAGTCTTTCATACAACATGGGTCCAACTTCAGCGTGATCTTGGCCAGAAAAGCCTGGTTGCTTTTATTTCGGACTTTTGCCAAAATGACGTCCGTCTCCACACCCTCCACCCTTGAAATACCAACTCAGTGTGCTGTAATTGAGACATTTCACGTGAATAGTAGACGGACCTGGGCCACTGACCTGAAAGAAGATTACCCTTTTTCCCAGAATGCTGCTATCAGGCATCCACTGGCTTGACCCACATCTGAGGGGGTGGAGGTCCACTCCACGGTGCACCATACTGAGCTGGACCGCTGGCTTTTGCTTCGGTTGAGGGAAACCCCACTCTCCCTTGATAGGGACTGGGACTCGAGCATCGACGAGGTTCCCAGAGACAGGAAGCAGCAGCTGTCTGTCTGACCTCTGACTACTGGACCCTGAGCGGGAAGGGGACTCCCTGACATCTGTGCAAAGAAGTGGATGAGATTTGTCTCCAGAAAATGTCAGCAAACCAATTGTTTGAACACTTGGGCTGTTATAAAGTGTGTGTGTGTGTGTGTGTGTGTGTGTGTGTGTGTGTGTGTGTGTGTGTGTGTGTGTGTGTGTGTGTGTGTGTGTGCGTGTGTGTGCGTGCGTGTGCGTGCGTGCAGACATACTTGTGTCTGATTGTGACTACAAATTCACATGCACATGAGAGAGTGCGATGGCATATATGCCCCGTTCATCGGTCATCATTACATGAAATCTTGCAAGAGGTTAGCAAAACACAGGAGTCAGGGAGGGAGAGGCAGAGGGGCGACAAGGGAGGAGTCATCCGTCTTCGTTATCTCCTCCATAGACACTATTCGTCCGAACACACATACCTAATTAGCCTCTAAATCACCCTGGCTGTATAAACAGAACCAAATCCTGTAATAAATGTAAGGGCACCTCTTTGTACTTGCAGACCGCAAACTGCGAGCTGAGCAAACAAGGCCTGTATGGGAACAGTATAAGTCCAGGCACCTGTCTGTTGATTGGAAAAGGGGAGCACAGTCATGAGTTAGCGTTACGGCGTGACCGTGCATGACTTGGCTTACTAAAGACGAGCTCAGTAAGAGGGACACTGCATCAAAATGTACGTTTTTCAAAGTGAGCATGAGAACAAGACACTCAATGTTAGTACACTGACATGCATTTTCTCTGTGTCGAATGGGACTGTGACTAAACGTCCCAGAATGAGGAGGGAAGGCGGACCCCTGGCATGCACTGGAGCAGAGGGGACGATAACCTCGGCTCGGCTGGTGCCAAGACCATTCAGACCACACTTTCAGGACTCACGCATATAAACATAGCGAGAGATTAGCAGATTATACCGCTTAGTGTTTGCTGTGATCCCCCCCAACCCATCACCCTATATCAACGATTTACAATCAAGCTGATAAACACGTATGCTAATGTGTGGGAAAGCACGACGTATTGGCCGGTTATCCTTCTATGACTGAGTTGGACCAAAGGGGAACAAATATGTGCTGGGGTAAATAGTTGGGCACACACACACACACACACACACACACACACACACACATATATATATATGTATATATATATATATATACATATATATATATACACACACACACACATACGGTTCAAATTGCAGTTCACGAGCATGTTTGTCCAACTGTACTGTGGTCTGCCAACTAGTCTACAAGCTGGAAACCGGTGTTTCCAGCTTGTAGACTAGTTGGCAGACCACAGTACAGTTTTGACCATGACGAGGTGTTTTCACTGAATGCTCAAAATAAGGTTGCAGGATTTCATTTTGCCAAACGAGCCCGTTAGGAAGAAATTGTAAGGTGTCAGAATTGCTGTTTTCATCATGCTCTTGGAAATCTTATGTTCTCAGTCAGCTTTCCTGCTGGTAAGGAAGGGTCTGCAAAGTGTGTGTGTGTGTGTGTGTGTGTGTGTGTGTGTGTGTGTGTGTGTGTGTGTGTGTGTGTGTGTGTGTGCGCGCGCACGCGTGTTGTTCATTCGTGAGGACCAATTCGAGTTCATAACCATAACATTGATGTTTTTGTTTTTGCGTGCTGAGTAGGGACATTTTGGTCGGTCCTCACTTCTTCAAGGGACTATTTTAGGGTTAGGATCTGGGTTTTAGTCTAAGGTTAGAGTTAGAGTTACGATTGGTTTAAAGTAAAGGGCTCGGGAATGAGTAGTCAGTGAAGGTCCTCACACAAGTATAGGTAAAGAAACGCTTGTGTGTGTGTGTGTGTGTGTGTGTGTGTGTGTGTGTGTGTGTGAGAGAGAGAGAGAGAGAGAGAGAGAGAGAGAGAGAGAGAGAGAGAGAGAGAGAGAGAGAGAGAGAGAGAGAGAGAGAGAGAGAGAGAGAGAGAGAGAGAGCTTGAGTGAGATGTATGACGCCTGTCTAGGTCCGCCAGCTGTCCTATTTGACCTTGTCATTGCTCATGAAGTTGCACCTCTCGGGTGTGGGTCCGGCTCCGAGTCGATGCTCGTGTCAGCGGCGTGGTCGCCAGAGGGCTTATAGAGGTTTGCGCGCAGCCTGCTGGCTCGGTCTCATCAGAATCGTCGGGACGATGCGCCCATCCTCTAAACCTCAGATCGCACCGCCGCCAGCGCGTTTGGGGCTCCTGTCTTCTGTTTCGGCTTCGGTGTAGACCCTTTACCAGTCGGACTCGAGACCACATTTGCTGTTGGCGGCATGAGAAGTTTCATCGGAGCCGCCTGTCTTTTAACAGTTCTTCTTCTGCTGCCGCCGGCACCTGCGCAGGTAAAACACGCCATCTGTTAGACGCAAGTTTGTCGCGATGGAAAACCGCTCGGTCGTTATTGTCACTTGGACGACTGTGGAAGCTTGACTCTTTTCTTTTGTTCTTTCCCCACTATTTGTGTGTTTGGGTGTGTGCGCGTTAAAAGTGTAATGGGTGGTTCTTTCAACGTGCCGTTTTCTCGTAGTGGTGAATGTTTGCAGCATTAGTGAATTGTCCCTCGCCACTACTGGCCAGCCCGTCTCTCCTCTGCCTAATAACGAGAGGTCCGAGTCCTTAAAACTATCGCCGCTCTGCCCTCCTGACTCAAAACGTGACTCTTATCACCACCTCACGTGAAACGCTTGGCTAATAAGAGTCACATTTGAATGATGATCTCTCTTGGTGGTGACGGTGATGTACAATTTCTGTTACTTCCCCCAGCCTTGTAGCTGAGGGTTAAACGCATGCACCTAAAACACAGTTTACCCTCCTTTGTATCTGCAGACTGTGGGATAGTCAACCCATCCTCATCTTCATTAGTATGCAGCAAAGTAAAAAGTATCAAACTTACGTAGAGAGAAACGTGTTTTTCACTGCAGAAATACATGAATTAATGCTGCTCTTTTTTTTCTTTTGCAGAAAATTCCCCATATTGGTAATCGGTTGCCTAATGATGATCACTGACCGAGGATCATTATTAGCCAACCTTTTTTGTTTACCGCTGCATCCACTGTTACCAGTATGCATATGCACATTAGTGTGACACCCTCCTCATTTTATGGGTTGTGTGTAAGTGTTGTTTACAGTGGCTCTGTACTGGTAATGACTCATGTGTGCAGATATTTACCCAGCCAGGCTGAGCCGATGCAGCAGCTGTGTTACTCAGATCCAGCTTATGATATAGAGGTTTACAGAGCCACATATCTGAAGTCATGTGCCGAGAGCATTACCGTGGAAAAAACTAAAACAAGCCTATAAGAGCCCAGCTATCGAAGCATCCCTCTCTCGGCGTCCTCAGTAAGTTGCAAAGAAATAAGCTGTTGCCTGATATGAGACAGCCGGTGCCAGAGGTAAGTTGGAGACTGACGCCCCCTTCCCCCCGAAAGTAAAGCCAGCACTGTGGTTCGTACAGACCGAGGCTGCTGGGTCGCGTCCCGTGGGTGTGATGTGGGTTTTAGCGGTCGCCATAACTCTGGATGCACACAGGTGCTTCCTTTTTGCTACGAGACCATCAGACACTTGGGGAGATGAAGACAAAGCTCCCAGCAGGTAATCCAGCAAAACGATGCCACCGCTCATCTGGAGATACAGTAGTGTGTTTCAGTGACAGGGCCATATTATCTGCCAGGGATTGTTTTAACAGCGGTTTTTTTGCTGCCATAATGAATTTCACATGGTCACGTGGTTCTTGATCATTATCACTCGTTGATTTTAGCATTGTCATACAGACACAGGCAAGATTTTGGCTGCAATGTGGACTGCCCCTCTGCAGAGTCAGATTTGAAAATCTAAGAAACAGATCAAGGTGGCTCACATACTGAGCAAAAATATGATTATCCAAAAAAAAAATTTTTTTTTCCTTAATGCATTACCCATTACATAACCGCTTATCCTGCTCTCAAGGTGACGGGGATGCTGGAGCCTATCCCAGCAGTCACTGGGCAGCAGGCGGGGAGACACCCTGGACAGGCCGCCAGGCCATCACACAGGGCCGACATACACACACACACACACACATTCATACCTAGGGGCAATTTAGTACGGCCGATTCACCTGACCTGCATGTCTTTGGACTGTGGGAGGAAACCGGAGCACCCAGAGGAAACCCACGCAGACACGGGGAGAACATGCAAACTCCACACCAGACGACCCAGAACTGTGATAATACTCTGTTAGAGAGTTGGTATGCTACATACCCACAATGTAGAAGCTGCGTAGGAACATTCAGTACAGTCATACACTTTTCATGCACACTTTACCACTAAGTTTCTGCCTCTTGCACTTTCAGCCCTTTCAATCAGATGGGATCTGTAAGGCCAATGTTAATGAGAAGCTTCTCGTTATAAGGTGGATGCATGACATATAATGCCATATTACGTCTCGTTGGTGCATGCCACAAGACACTGCATCAGATTTTCTCCAAGAGAGAGATCGCTCCAACAATGCATTGTTCATCAAGCATAGATTGTTGATCAAATGAAGCTTGCCAAATTTCAAGTGTTGTGCAATGTTTAGAGAAGACTTTACATGTGTGTCCATCTGTTTAGTACTTCTCTGACTGAGCGGGCCCTGGGATAGACCGCATGTTTAGGGCCCCAGAGTTGGATCTGAAACATATAGAGTGAGAAGGCGCTCATATATCTTCCTTGACGTCAGTGGTCTAAACTTAACAGTTTTGATTTATTAGATTCTTCAAATGCAGCCCAGATGAGACCGCGCAACATTTGAGAAGAAGTAAAACGCCAAAAAAAAAAAACCCACAAAAAAATGATTATTGCCCGAGCACCAGGCTAGAACTGGCGTGTGACATTTATAAAAGACGATCAGAAAGAGTGAGATGGATGGAGGGAGGGCGAGAGACAGGGACGGATAATGGGAGAGAGAGAGAGTTGATATAACAGAGGTGAAGAAAGCCAAGATCAACGTTAGACTCGTATTTCTGGTTGTTCTGTGGTGTATCGGAGAGCATCACCACTGTTCGTTCTGAGTGTATTGGAACAATTTCCACACAAATGCTGCAGGCTCTCTGAAGTTACAAAACTCATGTTGTGATGGAGTTCAGCAGTTGTTGCCCTCAAAAACAAGAGATGGAGAAAAGCAAGGAGGAACATGTCGACCCACATCTCAGAAAAGCAATAGAGAATTCTGGATTCACAATAGAGCTCATGCAGAAAACCGTGAACATGTTGTGTAAATGTTTGCACGTTAAAACAGCATTCTGGCTGTGATGCCTTTGGCCATATACATTCATGTCAGTCTCTATAGAGCCATGTCCATCCACCTTATGGTTATGCATGTGATTATACAATTTCATCAGGTTAAGGATGTATGAAAAAAGTATCTTTCGGTTATTAGAGAACATCTGTGTCTGCAGTCTCAATAAGAATAAAATGCCAAAATCGCCCACAAAAAAAGAAGAAGTTATTGCCCAAGCATCGTAACCCGCATGTGACATCTATAAAAGAAATGAAAGCGGGAGATGGACCAAGGGAGGGATGGAGGAAGTGGGAGGGCAGGGTACGGGGCGAGAGAGAAATAGTTTATATTACAAAAGAAAAAGAAAGCCAAGATCAGCCTAAGACTTGTATGCCGGGTGATTTTGTTGTTGAATCGGAAAATAGCACCATTGTGCATTATTGGAACGGTTTCTGCAGAAAGCTGGGTCTATGGAGTTACAAAAGTCATGTTGTGAAATAGCTCAGTTGGTGCCCTTGACTACAGGAAAGAGAGATCCTCTGCTTACGTCCAGCATGGACATGGTTTATCTCCACACTTCAGTGTTTATTGTGCATTAAAATCCATGTAAGCTATTCTTTGTGGGACCTGCAAGAAACAGGACATAGTGTGCCTCTGTCTGGTCAAGCCAGATTTTGGCCCGTGAGTCTTCCACATTGACGAATAAATCAGAATCAGAATCTTGTTTTTCGGCCATGTAGGTCTGCACATACATGTAATTTGACTCTGGTTTCATGGCTCTCTCAGTGTACTTAACGTAGAATAACAACACTACAACACAACAATCTTCGGATATATACACAAGGATTGACTTATACATGCGAAATAAGAGGTGAGAAGGTGCAATGGTGCAGAGAATATATATGAGATGCTGACATAGATGTTAGCAGGTTAAGTCAAGTCAAGTCAATTTTATTTGTATAGCCCAATATCACAAATTACAAATTTGCCTCAAGGGGCTTTACAGCAGCACAACATCCTGTCCTTAGACCCTCGCATCAGATAAGGAACAACTCCCTAAAAAAAAACAAAAAAACATAACAGGGCAAAAGAAATAGGAAGAAACCTCAGGGAGAGTGACAGAGGAGGGCTCTCTCTCCCAAGACAGACAACCTTCATGTAAGGTTACATGCCTGGTTTAAGGTTTAAGGATGGCCATGCTAACACTACGGGCACCCAGTTAAAGGTCTCGGACCAGAGAGTTTGCTTCCTGACGGCTTATTTGTCAGTAGCATCTTTCATTGTTGAAGTCAAGCGCATCCTATTTTACACGTAAATTGCTAAGATTTGTGACCGAGTCCAATTCTGGACACACAAATGCAAATATTCAACGATGTTTCTTCCTTGCTATGCACTTAAGAGTTGCACAATTGAATAACGCACTTACAGTCCTTACAGGATCTTGTTTAACTATATTCATAACCTTTATTTATTCATGGACGACTAATTGTGAGCAACGCACTCATTTGCAATAGTTCCCTGAGTGCGGTCCAAACCAATCAAAGCATTAGAGAGAAATTATAAGAATTGAAACAATAATACAATCAAAAAGGATTACCTTCATGGGCGAATTGAACCAATATCAAACTCTTAGACTCTCCAAGCAGGCTTGTTCTGTTTAAAGGGAGGACAGAACAAAAATCAGCCTGTACAAGCTCAGTTTTCAACACTGATCATCTCCAGTCAACCAATCCCGTGACTTATTTCCATAGTTTATGGGCTAACATGTCAATTAAGGATGTTTGATAAAAAGGTAAACTCATCAGCACTGCTTTGTATATACAATAGTCACTGACCGTCTGCTATGGTTTTCACTGTAGTGGCGTGATATTCACATCTATATTAAAACATTTGAAATATTTCCGTGTATATTGGAAGCCATTGCACTTGGTCTCACCAACAGGCTCTAACCCCATGTGACGTCTACATATTGTGGTTTTAAGATTTGTGAATCCGGCCTTATCTTTCACATGGATGCGCGTGATTAACCCATGACGGTTTAAAAAACGGACCCTTGGTATCAAAAACACCCGTAGACTGAATGCATTTCACAGCACAGCTGCATCTGTGCGGTCCAAAAGCTGAGGTATGGTTTAACTTTAGGAAAATAAACCGATTCTCCTTCAGTCATCGCAGCTTGGTTGGGAATTTTTGTGTGGGCCCTGGTTCACAATGGAGGATCTCAACATGGGGGGGAAAATACCAACCGGGTGGGTATTATTTTCCTGTGAGCTGCGTATTCTCGGGGGGGAAAGTGTCTCAAAACCAACCGATCTGACAAAAGCCAAAACTGATGATGAATAAGGAGCATCCAAAACAGAATGGGCAACTTGGCTTGAGGAAAAAACAACATGTACTTATCCAAGAAATGATCTACCACACAACCCCACACACACAAACCTCAGAGGCCAAGAGTGATCTGGCCAAGCCAAGCCCCATGTTTGTGTAGGTTTGGCAATGGCAATTTTGAATACTCCCAAGATTTTTTGCTTATTGAGACTATAAACCTCAAGTATTCATGACTTATTGAGACATCAATTGCTGCTTTTGTCGTTTAAAGGTATAATCCTGAAAATCATTGTTTTTGTTGTCTTAGTGACTCTTATTTTGATACTGAAAATTGCATTTGGTGTTTGGTGTCTCCAGAGACCAATATCAACTGAACCCGAGTCACCAATGCTGTTGTGTCACCATCTTCCCCACCGCTGAATAAAAATTATGGATGAATCTGAGTTTTGGGTAATGATGTTCTACTACATATCTGTTGGTGAAGGTCTTGGCCTGGCTTGGTCTGCCATATCTGCTTATTGGCCACAACAACTTTGCTTCTTCTTCAAACTCACTGCTACCCACCATACTCCTCCGCATTTGGCTGCTATTGTGAATATATAAAACACCATGCTCCATATCACTTGTTACCCGACAGCAACCATTAAAAAAGGCAACCACAAAGCATGATTTGGCTATTCACGCATTAGCTTTTGTGTTAAATATGCCTGCAATGGAAGGCATCAAAAGGACATATAAACCTTCAGAATTGTAGCTTTCATTGGCTGCATTTTGGCATACAATCAAATTTGACTGGAAAGCAATTGACATAAATAGTAAATGATGCTACTAGCTGCCCTAATAACGGAGGAGCACCCCAACCCTGTTTAACCCCGCCCAAACCCAAGTCCAAATAAATGAAATTGACGTTTAACCCCGCCCAAACTCAAGTCCGACAGTTAAACCAATCAAATCAAACGGTGGGTGGGATTAAACGGTCGACGTTGATCTCCGCCCCCGTTCTGCAGGCTGCAGCCAGGTATACCTGTAATAACTGTTCCATAGGGACTAGTTTTTGGCCTCGACTCACTCTCTTCCACAAGAGGGCGCTCCACAATCGCTTTGTGAACCAGCCTCCAATCATACGACCCTCATTGCTGCGTTACCTTAGATATGTATGTAATCTCTTGTGTCATATGTGCCATTGTCAGGCACATTCAGCCACGTCTTTGTCCTATTATATGAAAACTTTACGTGGACTTTAACCGTTTTTTATCTAAACTTTGCAGAATTCTCGGCCTGCAATTGAAGTTCACTCGGAAGGTAAGAGCCAATACGTGTCCTCCAGACTTGACGCTGTTGTGACAATGATTATTGTATAATCATCACCTCTCACGGGACACCAGTTGGGTCAGCTAGAAACGAGACTTGACTGACTGGGTGAGGGCTGACGTGCCCCTCTCTTTTTTTTGGTGTAGTAATGCTGTTCCATGAGGTCTGGAGGAGGAGCCTTTGTCGCCCTATGGAGCACATGGTGGATGTGGAACAAGAGTACCCAGGAGGGGTGGAGTATATTTTTAGTCCCGCCTGTGTCCCGCTGTGGCGATGCTCCGGTTGCTGCGCAGATGAGAATCTGGAATGTCACCCAACCCTCAAACGCAACACCACCCTGCAGGTGTGAAAACGCGGGCCGTGTCCCAACACAAACGGCATCTGCTTTCTCTCAGCGGAGTTTGTTCCACCAAACAGCTGGCGATTAAAAAAACGCCCAGTTCAATCGAAAACGTAGAACACACACACACACACACACACACACACACACACACACACACACACACACACACACACACACACAAAAATATGTCCCAGACTGCTTTGCGATCATCTCCATGGTAACGCATGTGTTTAATTCTTCCTTATTACCTTTCCCTGGTGTCTCAGCTTCTGAGGATATCCCCCTCCGAGCGCTCCGGGGATTACGTGGAACTCACATTTGTGGAGCATCAGGAGTGTGAATGCAGGTAGGCCGTCAGAAAACCGCCAGTCGACATCTTGTAGGAACTCCGCAGGGAGCATTCCTCAAGTTGACTGGCGATAATGAACAAGCAAACGCAACACGAGAACCTGTGGGAACCGCCAAGCAATAACTTGCATTTTTACTGTTTTTAGACCCCGTGAGCTGTATCTGAGCAATGAAAGGTATGTAGAGACGCATTTTGCTCCTCGTGTGTGAATGCGTGCCCCAATGTTTATTGCACTTCTCCCCCTCGTCCCCAGCAGCAACCAGTCCGTCAAGCATAGGCCTCGGAAGAGAAAACACAGGAAGAGAGCAAAACATTGTGACAAGTAAGAGAGCTAATCTGTCCATGTGGTGGGTCACTGGCACTAAACCATATGCCATGGAGGGCCACGTGGTGTGAGTTTTTAACCCAGCGCCACACAGGCTGATCTCACTAATTAGTCCTTTCCTGTTTGGTTGGGGGAGGGGGGGTGTTGGTTCACCGACAAACCCCACACCACATGGGACTTTGTATGATCTGTTTATTAAGAACGTTAATATCCAGGATGGAGGTATGAGATGAGTGTCAAAGAAAAGGGGAGGAGGGGAGGATGAATCGGGGTCAAAAGGATGATTGGCTTGAGGAACCGATGGAGTTAAGACTCGGTCCGTTACTTCCCCCGTGTGCTTTCTGCACTGAGGAAGAGGAGTTCAAAAGAGAACCCGAACAGAGCAAGGGGGTTTGGGAAGGTTGGGACGTTAGAACTGAGGCAAACCTAAGAGGGAAGGGTTAGGCACACTTTAAGTAGGCAGGGACAGGCAACTAGGAGTGTCTCTGTTCCCAAACTTTAGTTATAATAACGTCAGTCAGTGAGATCAGCTGGTACAGTGTCGGTATGGAAAGAAAGCCTGCATACACATTGCCCTCCATGGCCCATGACTGAGTACCAATGACGTATGTGACAGAGAGAATGTTTCTGCTGTTTGTGTCTGTCTGTCTGTCTGTCTGTCTGTCTGTCTGTCTGTCTGTCTGTCTGTCTGTCTGTCTGTCTCTGTCTGTCTGTCTCTCTCTCTGTTTCTTTCTCTCTCTCCCTCTCCCCCTCTCTCTCTCTCTCTCTCTCACACACACACACACACACACAATACACAGTATGTATGTATGTATGTATGTATGTATGTATGTATGTATGTATGTATGTATGTATGTATCTATCTATCTATCTATCTATCTATCTATCTATCTATCTATGTCTGTTTGTTTCTATTTTCTGTCTGTTTGCCTTTCCATCTTACTGTGTCTCTGTCTATTTTTATTAACACATAAACAGACACATAAAACGCACGGCCGTACAGAACATTTATATTGTCGGGACATTTATGGGTACATCTGTCATTCTGTTCTGTCCAGAATCCCAGGTTGCCAAGGAAAGATGAGATGATGCAATATGTCGATTTATTGTCTGCTTGTGTGCATTTCTCTTTGACAGAACCAATAATCGACAGACCAGTTATTATGGCTAGTTTGTACATGTGTCCAAGGTTACAAGGTATTTACTGCTGTGACCTTGCACAAACAATATATCTAAGGCCACTGGCACTCGCAAAGGGGAAGTTTTTATGGGAAAAAAATATCTTGGCGAAAATAACACTTATATAAGACTAAGTATATAGGTATAAAAGACACTAAGCAAAGAAAAGAAAGAAAAAAAAGTTAAAAAGCCAGCACTTCATGCAGAATAGCAAGTCGTTATACCATCATACAGGACTGTTACATGATTTTACATCATTTGTAAATGACAGCAGTCATACACAGTTATGCCAAGCAGTCTGCGGGCTTGCCATGAGGGGCTGGTCAATAACACGCTATAATCGTTTATCATCTTTCAATGGTATTGTATTGGGATGAAATTCAGATATTGTCACAAAATGAGATCTGAAATAGTTGAAGAGTATTATTTGAAATCAGATTTCAATGTGATGAACCTCAGTTGGATTTTTGAATGGGGTATTTTTGCATATGTAAGCAGATAGTGTGGATGATTATCATGATAATAATATCTTCCATGTTGCTCAGCACTAATATGGTGATAGTAGAGCTTTCACAAAGTCCCCTCGCAAACCTGCTCCATGTCCCTAGGGCCTAATTTCCTCAGTAAACCACAATGTAGCGTTACGGGATTTTTAACATTAAAGGATGCCTTCATCACACAGAGCTATAGGAGCAGACAGTATCTGTGTAAGTGTCAAAACTTTGACTGATGCATCTGATATCTTCCGTTGTGCTAAGCTAGTGTTGGAGCACTTTAATTGCTTTCTGGGACCGCTCTGGTAACACAGTGAAAAGCTGAGCGGTCACTTTTTGCCTGTTTGTTGGAAACATGGGGACTGTTGTCTGATCTTAGCCATTAGCGCGGGTTCAGGAGAATGACAAGAATGTACCTTTCATGGGGCAGCAGGGTGGGGCCTGGTGTTTTGTTTTGTTTTGGTTTCTTTTTCTACCAGTGTTGGCCGGTTGTTTGTATTCCACCTAGAGTATAGATTGCAAAATCTGCCCTGCTAAGATGCATTGGAAAAATAGCAGTGTGTTATAGCAATGTTTTGTCTGGCTCTCTTTATCAGGTGTCAGCATCCTCCGAGCTAATAGGATCTGCAGACATCTGCACAAAATAATGAAGAATAATACCACTTTGGAGTCACTTTGAGTCTGCTGTTCATTTTATTGGGGAGAAACAAGACTGCATCGGGGATGATCAACAAAGCATACTCAGTGGGTCTACCAGATGTCAGACTCCATCAGATATAAGACTCTTCATCTGGTCATCCTTTACATTCATTGTCTATTAATAGATTTGGGCCACAAATAGCCATGTGTCCAAGCCCATCAATACCTCTTTGTTCATGAACATTGTGAATGAAGGCCCAACATGGATATCAGTTATCACATGGAAAACCCAGTTGCTCTGTTGGGTTTTAAATACAGCTGTAATATGTAATAGCACAGAGTGATAACAATCTGGTCTTAATGAGTATAGATGAAAGACACAAGGGATGTTTTGAATTTGTCTGTTGTCAGGTTTAACGGGATAACGCCTCACTCCATCCTGTAGTGCATTTGATCAACTGTCAGTGTTGTCAGCAAGATTTAGAAAGAGCAGGGCTGCCTTTGCCTGTTCACTATGACTCCTTTTGCGCTCTCTCTCTCTCCCTCTCTCTCTCTTTTTTTTTTCAAAATACACCGCAAACTGTAATTTTTCTCCTAGCTAAAGTACTTAACACTGATCGATGTTACACATTCTCGAAAAAATTCTATTTATGGACACTGTTGTTCACTGTCAGATCTGCTCTGATTAGTTATGGAGCGCTACAAGTTCCTGTAATAAAACAGACTTCAAATACAATGAGCCCCTGTGTTTATTTACATTTCTAAGAATACGCTTAGTGCAGTTGACATGTGAGGTCACCATGATCTTCGCATCTGGGCACGCCTCACAGCAAACACTGTTAACCAACCACAGAGTTACTTAGTTATCATGCGTTTGTATTGCATCCCGTGTTTGATGAGGGTAGAATGCCCTCAAAGCCTTAAACAGATTCCAAAAACAAGTCTCATACACATAAGGCCTCAGTCCATGTGCCCACCCCCCCCCCCACACACACACCCACCCACCCGTAGTATTAAATATTTGCACATGTGATCAGATACCAGAGTTTTGCGAGGTTACAATGTTAGAATGTGCCAGTACAAATTAGCATCTCTGCACGTGAGAACGTTTTGTTCAGAGAAGTGCCCTTTGTTTACTACCGATGGTGTAGAAAGGGAACTTAGGGCCAGGACAGAGGGTTAGCTTTGGTTCAACAAGACTATTATGTAATACACCAGAACACTACGGTCTTCACGTCACCGGATTCCCGGACGGTACATCTGAGATGCCTGCACTGTACGCCTCCCTACGCCTGCCAAGTGAACACAATGTCCTCAACTTGCCACACATTCGGCAGACGGTCACGTTTCCTGGCTTAAGCACCGACCGATCGGCCAATAAGAAAAGCCGACGTCTCACAAGTGGGCGGATGAAAAGGCCGAACGAATGTGACGTTTACAAGTCCACGCCTCCTGACTACCAAATATGGCTGCGTAGACTACGAGCCATAGCCTGGTTCCCCTCCGCCCCCCCACACCACCCGTGGATCTCCGCCTGCTTTTCACAGTCCCCCGAGAACATTGTGGATGTCTGATTCCAGAGGGGGGGGGAAGAAAGATATCACGTCTGACCACACTATCGACCGCACAACGTCCAAAGCGAAAATCGAAAAAGTGCAGAAGACAGAGAGAAAACAGCGCTGTGCTTCGCGTGTGATCGAGCCGACAGGGGCGGAGCGGCGGGTCGGTCCCGTGTACTCCACCGTGGACCACCGAGTTCCAGTGTGAGCCTCGCGTTTCAGTTTCCGAGTTGTGATATTGGGCTATACACGTAAGATTGACTTGACTGCTCTTTTTGGAGGGACGGTTCGTGTGGAAAAAAAACCCAAAACAAGGTCAGGACGTGTGTTTTCTTCCCCTTGTGTACATTTTGCAGGGTCTTGTCTTTTCTATTTTTTCTGGTATTTTGAACAAGGACTTTTTTTCTGTTGTTGAAAACGCTTAGCGTCCCCGACGGTGTCTTTAGAAGCCACGCCAAGTCTGGCGTCGCCAGGAATGTGTTGCTAAACCTAGTTAGCTATTTCGCCAACGGCAGTGTTTTGTAGTGGCAGTTTTGTCTGTACACTTATTCTTTGATGGCTTTTTGATCGGAGTATAAGTTTGCAGCCGTGCTGTCCTCGGTGGCACGGCTTTTGTCGTTCTCTACCTGTGTGAAGTATAAGCGAGATGATGGCAGCCATCTGTTAACAGACATGATCAACAGCAACACGAAAAGAGGAGCCACTCAGTTGTTGTTGTTGTTTTAATTCCTAGGTGCATCTAATGAGAGATGCTGCTATAGATCTGGTGTGGGATCGAGGGTCGAGAAAATCAGCAAACAAGATGAGCACCAAGAGGAAGGCAGAGGGTCACAGCAGGGCGAACGTCGTCAAACTGCGAACGACCAAACCTGGGAAGTCCAAAACGGACTCCGAGAGAGACTCTGGATTTTCAGGTTTGATTTCATTCCTTACACAGTATCCACACTGTAAAATAATTTTATGAACAAAATCTCACGCATACGTTTCTTGTCCCTGGTCTGTAGATGCAGGCTCGGAGCACATGAGCATGATGGACACCACAGACTCAGAGGACTCACCACGCCCTGTTGAGAAGCATGGTCCGAGTTCAGGGGCCAAGCCTTCACAGATAGCTGTGGTGGGGAGCTCCTACTCCAGACTCTCCCCTATGATCATCATGAACAACGTTCTTCTCAAGCAGGTACATAACTTTTTGGTCTTTTTTGTGGATTATTGAAGGGACACAATCACGGTTTTCAGCATTATCTATTTATACACTGTAGGGATAACTCCATTAGCAGCCATACTGAGCAGTTATCTGTCTCTGCATCTGCCGGTAACTTCACTGGCAGACAGAATTGCGTTGCATGAGAAAATGCGAATATCAATGCTACATACAGCTGTATAATATGGTATTGTTGTTTATATTCAATAATACAGCTGAATGTAGCATTGATATTCATATTTTCACATGTTGCAGTCTTCACAAATAGCCATGTCTTGTGTCAATTCTCATGCAATTTTCACATTCACGAATTGTCTGCCATTGACGTCACTGGTGGACACTTTCAGGTATGCAAACTTGTCACCTTTTGGTGAAATTCGCTGTTTGGAATCCAAAATGGGTCAGCTACATGATTCATGCAGATCCGCTGCGAAACTATTGAGGGGGGTTGAGAGCCTGCCTACTCAAGGCGACTTCCATAGCAAGACAATGGAGTGCAAACACCTGATGCTGTGGATGCACGTGCATCGACTGTTAACAAAAGACAGCAGCCAACCAATTCACTAGTCACTGTAGAGCGCGAGCCCTGACCATTGGTCTGTGACCTGCTGTGTGGAAAAAGCTGAAAGGAAGCCAAGAAACTACAGAGTTGGCATCAAGTCAGAAGCCTGAGGTAAAGGATCAAATTGGAAGAAACAACAATTATTAGCGAGCTAGCTAGCATTGTTAAGGGAGAATGTCAGGTACGGTGAGCTGGACCGCGCACACTAAGAACATCTGTTCAGCAGGAACCGCTGAAAAACGCTGTTAGCAAGCTAGCTAACATCGTTAAGGGAGGATGTCAGGTGGACCACACATTCCGTAAGAACATCCGGTCAACAGGAACCGCTGACAAATGCTAACGGCAGCAGTTTGCTGCCAATATGCTGGCAGTGCTCAGGAGAGCAAAAATGTAGCGACTACTGTCAATGAAAAAAGCTGCTAAGAGGCTAAATAGGCTCATAACTGACACATTCATACAAATCCATACTGAAGTCCAGATGCGTTTTATACTGTTTATTAATGAAAACAAAAAATACCTGACAAGCAATTGCTGTACTGGAATGGTTAAACCAAGACTAAATTGTACCTGATGTGATGCAATGTTAAACAAAAAAATATTAGAGCCCTACTCACCATCTTTGTCTCTATGCTGCCATACAAGTGAACAGGTAAATAAAGTGAAGCCACACCCATATGCCACTTACCAGAAGTGATAGTAACCAAAAAGAACATGTGCAGCCTAAACAAATAATAAACACAGGCTAAATCCACATTTTTGGCTCTAACAAAAAGGCAGACGGCTGAAGAAGGGAAGAGTGCAAGGCTGAGGCATACAGCAAAATGGCAAAAACAGGCCCTTGAGACACTTGTCCAATCCAAAAAGAAAAAATAAGGATAGACCATAGCCCCCCTTGCCCCCCAACCCTAAAGCATAGGATACTCGTTCATATTCACATTTGTATTTTTTTCTTTTCACATTTTAACATGGTTTCAGGCACAGAGTGGATATGGCGCTGCCCTTTGTTAATTTTATTTGTAAATGTGAGCATATCATATGTAAAGGTACGTTTGCACTTAAAAATTAACACTCAATCTTGTAATTCTGTTAGCTTATGACCAGCACTAGAATAACCTTAAAAGACACCAGAAAGAGCATTTAGTCGTTTAAAAAGAAGGAAAAAAAAGGTCCCTGGGGGTGTATACCAGACCCCCATAGCAGGTCTACGTTTTTCTCTGCTCATGCATCGTTCTCACCTTTTTCACCCCTAACCAGTTTGTATAATATTAATAATAATAATAAATCAAACTTAATATAGCGCTTTTCTAACACTCAAAGTTGCTTTACAATAAACGTGGTGAAACAAGACAACAGATCAACATAACACAGACATACAGGGGTGGATGGGAAGGGGGGGGCTACAAGAGGGAGAAGCGGCAGCCACACATGACGCCAGCAGTACTCTCCGACTTAAACGGATACAAAAGGGCACGAAAAACAAAAAACAGCAGCACTGTAGACATTGATTTTCTGTAGGGGTTTATTCCCGTAGCCTATTCTTCTCCCGAGGTATCCACTAGGCAGTGGCACTATTTAACCCATAGCTGGGAGCTGGTTCGTGGGCATCAGGGAATATCAACACACAGGTGGGCTTGCGTACCGCATGTCTAGGGGCCAGACCTCCTCCGAGTCCCTTGTATGCCTGCATGTTACTCGCACAGTTCCAACAGCTTTTCAGAGAAGTTCAGCGGACTGCTGAGTATTGTGGCTGCTAATGGGTTTTTTCTTTCAGCATAGAAATAGCTCCATTTGGGACTAGCACACACACACAGTGGTTTGTGCTTGTGAAGGAAATGCATTGACAGTTTTTGGAAAAATCATTTTGCACACTTTTGACTTGGGTTGGGCAAGGTCTCTCAACTGTAATTAGCCAATCTGATACGCTTTCTGTAATCCGCGAACCCATTTCTGTTGTCAGAGTGAAACATATTGTTTGAAAAAATATAATAAAGTATAAAATCTCCCTTTTGTTTGGCTTGTCCAAGTCTACTTTCAAATGGACTTGGGGAAACAGAAAAACTTTAAAGATTTTCTGAAAGTTTTTCGAGTTGGTAAACCTTGCTCAACAAAGTCAAAAATGCGCAAAACGAGTTTTCCATGAAATTGTCAATGCATTCCATGGGACTTGGACCCCCATGTAGTGATTTGTGTTGGTCCCAACAGTCAAGCTTTTATTGCTGCTTAGGTAAGAGTCAGCCTGTCTTCAAATTCTAATTACAGTTGCCCGAAATGTGACACGCCCTAAAAAAGGACTAGTCCTTTACAAGTGCGAAGACACTTGCATATAGTGGAATACAAGAAAGAACCCTATTCATATGTACAACCTCAGTCTGAGAGCATGAAACATTGTCTCCATTTCCATACTATTGAGCAAGAGGGGAGTGTGTGCACATCCAAAACGTCAAATAACTTTCTTGACATAAAACAGCACAGCAGTAAAACTGATACATGTTGATTCAGTGGTTTATTCTGTAAAGTGAGCACCACAGTTGCTTTTGACCAGGTATGCATGCATACCAGGAGTGCAGATGTATGGTAAATAAACCATAGTGATGGTAGATTGAGGGCACCAGCCAATAACACCAATATAGTTTGTGGGTGTTGTTTTAAAATAGAGGACATTATTTTTCCATTGCAGCCCATAAGTATGGGTTGATGCTCCTTGTCTCCTTTTTAAAATGTTCAATTTGCATATTTAAAACCCCATTGTTGGGACGGTTGTGTTGAATGCTATTAGTTGTTTCATTCATTTCAACTGCCTGTTTTGTGATTTTGAATAGTGCTCTCTGAACCTTACACTATAGGTCTTTTTGATCATTCTGTTAAGGTTAAAATTGGCCTTTTTGAAGGAGAAACAAGTGTGAAGGCAATAGGAATGGTGACTTCTCTTTAATATTTTGCGACCATATTGCTGTTACAGCCCGGTGACAACCCCCCTGCCCTGAAGCCATGGGGATTCAGTCCTACTGTGGAGGTGGTTCAGCCGGTGGTACAGCAGCCTCAGGTGGTCTTCCTCCAGCCCGTGGTCTCACACCAAACTTCGTCTGCCTCCAAAGAGGCCTCCTCGAGACGCCGACGTTCGAAAAAGTATCTCCCCATCCTCAAGTCTTACCCCAAGATCGCTCCCCATCCTGGAGATGGTTCCAGTTCTTCAGGAAGAGGGACTTCTTCCTCATCCTCCTCTTCCTATTCCTCGTCCTCCTCGTCAGGGTCCGAGAGAGGCAGCAGTTTGGCCTTGAACCACCAGGAACGCTCTCAAAAAGACAAACAGCTGCAGAAACCTCTTTTTGTTTGTCCTAGCAATTCTGGGACTACCACTCCAAGTCAGCCTGCTCCTTCTATCTCCGTTTCCCCTCTGCTTCAGTGCAGACTCAATCTTCCCTTGTCAGAAACCAGCGTTGGCAGCAGTCCTGCCAGGGAGGCGCCTTCGCCAGCTTTCAGCCAGTCAGAGTTCAGTCCCTCTGTGTCCCTCACTCCTTCAAACCACACTAGCAGCTCCAACACTCAGACAGACCCCATCCAATCAGTCAGTGTTGCCACCCAAGAACGCAGCTGCGACGATGAAGGCAACTTTATCGACGGCGACCCTGAGACCAAGAGGAAGCGGTTCTGCAATACTTACAACATTCTGAGCAAGTCCGGCCTGTTAGACATCACACTCAGAACCAAGGAGCTTCTAAGACAGAATCGACGCACTCAGAGTGACCTAGACCGTCTGAAGGAACACACCAACCTCTTCCTCCAGGCCTTGCGGAGTGGAGACACTAGCATTTATGTCAACCTCCAGACCAGCCTCCAGCAAGAGGACAGGGAAAAAGAGAGAGAAGGGGATGCCCAGGGCAGCTCAAAGGCAGATTAGGCCTAGACTAAGCCTAGACAATAATCCTTTAGTCTAAGATGGGCAAAGCTAGGATAGGGTGGGGGGGTTAGAGCAGTCAGAGACAGCTGGACTGGAAGTAATGTGCCCCACAATCCACCCGCCTTTGGTCTCACTCACGCAGACAGTGTGCTGTGACCTACATTTTGGCTGCAATCTGCCACAGCCAAATGCAGCCAGGGTCGCAGCTGAATTTTCCCATTGTATGCAGCCTGGCTAGATCTCCACTGAAACTGCCTTGCCGCTTTCCAGAAATCCTTTAATCATTGGCAGTTACTGACAATTATTTCACTGATAAGGCCTGTGATCTCCAACAGACTTCAGAAGATAAGGCACAAAAGAGTGAACACATTCTGTAGATTAAAATCTGCCAGACTGGGTTATTTTCACCATAATAATGCATGGCACAGTGTAGTTAGTTTTTAGCTGGTACTCGTATTTCCAAAAACAGAACATCTGCTGTTTGGACATGTACTGAAAGCATTAACATCTCTGTTGATAAGAACATGATTTAAATCCTCTATATAATATAGATCTGTAAATCTGATCCAAACCTGAAGATGATGAGGTGCTACCCAGCTCATCGATAATGGATCAGTTAAGACAACTCCTTGTCAAGTGGGCTTTGCTAAAGAACATCAAAAGTACATGTTAAGAATTGAAATGACTCAATGCTGGTAGCAGCCATGGTGTAATATCTGTGTTTATCAGGAATGTAAATATATACTCATGTCTCACAGAATATGTCCAGGGCCTCTGACCTATTTGCATCTTCAAACAGAGGAACGTGTGCCTAAAGTTTCATCTGAGTTTCTGCTGTATTTTGAAACTTTTCATGTTAAAGATTCTGCACAGACCATGAACACCTCATACACTCTTAGCATTCCTATCATGTTAGTGGCAGCTGTAATACCTAAAAACAGTGACTGGGAGTGATGCTTTTAACAAAACGGTGCATTCAGGTGCTTCCCAACAAGGTATCATTCAAGCGTAATGTGTGCTTCCTATAGCTCATAACAATCATTATTAATAGATTGATGTATGTACAATTTTTAGTTCTCAAGGGCTGGGGATATAATGGAAAGAATCAATGTTGCCTAGCATACAACAAAGTACACAATAGCTTCTGTTATTTCTCTGTTTGGAGTTACAAATGGCAAGAGCGCAAAAGGATTGTGCAAGAAATTGAAACGACATTGAAAAACAACCATAAAGACAATTCCACTTGTGAAGCACAGTGGTGGTATGTGTACCGAGGGGCTCATTATTCAAATTAGACAGCAATTTAACTTTTCGTTCAAGTATTTGAAACATTCAACCAACAGAAAATATAACCCAAGTCCAAAGTTTTCAACCACATTTTTTCTTTTTCTTTTTTTAACCCAAGGAGTCATCATGGCCTTAATATCTAAACCTTATGTATATTGTGTACTTCTGCATTTGCACTAAATATTCTGGGAGAAGCTCTGCAGCAGTTTGTACTTAAAGGTACTTAAAGGCTATGGCGGCTTATTTGGAAAAAAATGTCTGCAAAGATCCCCTTAGATGAACTTCACTTGCACTTCCGTGTTATGAGGTGTCCTTAGCACACTATTAAATGTTGCTAGCAAATCCTTGCATCATAATTGCTGAAATCCCATGAATTGGAAGGCTATCATGCATTTTAATAAATTATACATTTGCCATGCCCGTGTAATGGCAGAACTACTAGCAATATAATACTTTTTTCAAACCAAGTTTTCCAGATTGTGGGGTATATGGAGCTATATAGCATGATGCATCGTTTGATGTTCAGAATGTGCTCATGATGCCTTATAACACCTTTATGAGGAAGACCTTAGGTAAAGTTTGAGGAGTTTTTCTAAGGGGTGTATTTATTTTCTCCTGTCTAGTCTTTTGTCATCTGCATCTGAATATACACAAAAATCTTGTTTACTTACAGCAGAGTTTTGCAACACATGATTTTTTTATACAAAAAAACAAACAAAAATAAACAATTAGGGGGATGTGTTAGTAAGAAGCAAGATTGTGATTTTCCATAAGGCTATGATAAGTCTACTTTTAACAGACAGTGGTTTATTTATATGCAATATATGCATAATTTAATGAAGGCCTTATTGAGATTTTCGGTCTTATGGTGATGCAAGATTTTTCCCCGCATGTACAGTTCTGCTACTAAGCTGCACAGCTATTAAACAGTACTACACAAAGACAGATCCAGATTCAAAATTTCAGGCAATACTCTTGTATTGTCTTGGCCAAACAATAGAAACTCCAATGTGTTTGCCCCTCAGTTTTCACCACTACCGGAAGAAATTGTTTGTCCTCTAAGAATTGGGCTATGCCCAATGCATGATGTTTATGTCCAATGACGATGACTGGGGAAGAAATTTGATAGGGTATTTGCCAGAAATTCCGTTTTTGTTTTTTCCCCCTCCCCCTATCGTTGCATATTTCCTTATCAACTTCTCTCTGGTTTCAGTTCTCTAGCATTTCTACACATTCTGGAACTTTATTTTGAATCTTTCTCAAACTTTTGGCGTACAGTTTAACAGGAAATCAGAAGTCCATCCATCCATCCATTATCCAAACCGCTTATCCTGTTCAGGGTCGCGGGGATGTTGGAGCCTGTCCCAGCAGTCATTGGGCGGGGAGACACCCTGGACAGGCTGCCAGGCCAGTAGAAGTCAGTATGCGGAAACCAGTTGATCTACAACTGAAAAGTTAATGTACTATGTCAGCATAATTTTGGCATGACAAAATTTCTTTCTGGCTCAATATGGCCATCAAGAGCTCATCTTGTATGGAAATTGTCATTCGCAAGACATCTGTGTATTAGGTAGTAGCAAATCTAAAATGAGGATTAGTTGGTAAAATTGCTAAAATTGGCGCCCTTCTTCACTGGATCCGATTCATTGAGATTCAGATTGGTATATTTTTTTAGTTTGCGTTCGTTAAGATTACTGCAACTTTAATGTACTAGACCACTGGCTTTGTTGCCCCTAGAGAACATGTTTCTTTCTGACTCCTCAACTGTATTGTGAAATGGGCATATTACTTGACCACTACTTTGTATTCATTATGAAATACTGTAATATTCAGAGAAGGAAATGAAGTGGATAGTGACTGTTTGGACCGTGTACATTTTACATTAATTGTGTAACACCCGTGGACAACAACTTGTGATTATAACTAACTGAAACTGTTGGAAATGCAGTGCATTTGCTTGTGTGACAGTTAACCATATGGCACACAGGCCTGTGAGTCTGAGTTGCTTATGCATATGTTGGCAGCTGTTTTTTTTCCCCCGTGTATTTCAATGAGCTTTCTCATCTCAAAGATGCTGAAATGTGAGAATTGTGTTGTTTTTATTTTATTTTTTATCTTTGTCTATGTAGTGCATCAGAAATGTTGGACATACAACATATTTGTCCAAATACATGAATGTGCACCAGTTGATTTTTATGTCAATTTTAATTCATTAAATTATGAATTTTGTCATGAAATATGTTTGCAAACTGGTCTTTAACAAATGGCTCCAGATAAATGCAATATCTGGCTGGCGATGAAGTTTTTTTTAACTTGTTTTTTTTTTTTTTACTATAAATCATATGATGACGGCTAAATATTTAAGGGGACTGTGAATTCTTGTTCTACACCCCGCTGTGTCTAATTTTGAAGAGCTACTGCTATGTATTGAGAGTGAACCTCTGGGAAGATTGTCTTCCAATACAAATTATAACACTTCAGCCATACAATCAAAGTCTCTTCAGGAAGAAAACACTGAATGGTTTTGTGTAAGAAACTTTTTGGACATTTTCAAGTAAGGAGCCGTTGCTTGCATAATAAATATCATTCCAAAGATATCCTTTGTTGGCCGATTTTTATGCACCTCAGTATTACAGTTGAACATGTCTGAAAAATAATACTTTAAACTGTTTATAGTAATTTCATTACTATTTATTACTCTATATGCCAAATAGTTCTGGACAGTATGGAAAGTATTATCAAGATAATCATCTTATTTTACACAATATGTGATATTTGCTTACAAATGCAAAAATATGTTAAAGAATTTAAAGTTTACTAAATTTAACAATTTGTTAGTGTGAAATTTAATATCAACTAGCTTTCAAATAACACTCAAATATTTTAGACCGCATTTTGTGAGAAAAATGTATTATTTTGGACAACTTAATCATGTATCACAATCCGATACAATATCATTGATAGGCAAACATCCATCCATCCAGCCATCCATTAGCCGAACCACTTATCCTGCTCTCAGGGTCGTGGGGATGCTGGAGCCTATCCCAGCAGTCACTGGGCGGGGAAGGCCATCACACACACACACACACACACGCAACTAGTGACAATTAAGTACGGCTGATTCGCCTGACCTACATGTTTTTGGATTGTGGGAGGAAATCGGAGCACGCGGGGGGAAACCCACGCAGACACCGGGAGAAAAAATACAGAATTGTTGCCCAGCCTTAATATGAAATGCATTTAAAATAATCCTTGAATCAGCACCCGCAGACATTTTATGACAGAAGAACAAGGTCTTACCTTTTAATTTCTTCATAGACAAGGACATCAATTATGCTTCCTGAAAAAGCATTTTAAGACACCTTCTACCTGCTATACACTTTCACCAATAGGTGGCAGTAACGGCTTTGTTTCAGTTTAAGGAAACGCGGAAGTGTACAAACTTTGTACCACTTGGCTCTCCGTAGCACAAATTTACCCCTTGTGTTTTGACACATTTCTCTATTGAATCGTCAACTTACAGAAATATGAGGTAAACGATTTTGATTCATTTTTTTAAAAAAGATAAGTGCTATAACAAAGTGTAATGATAGTCATACATATGCGGAATACGATGACATTTGTCAAACGATTGACTGGTGCGAGCTAGCTAACATCTGGCTTGTTAGCTAGCTGGTTAACGACCATTAACAACATAGAACTAGCAAACACATTTAACTAAAAATAATGCTATCTTAAGTCTTTCAAGCAATGTTAAGACTAGAAATAACGACTAAGACTGACAACAGTTGTACAACTCGAACGGCTCATTCGGACTGTATAATCGAGGCTATTGTGTTAGCTAGTCAAAACCTAACTCCTCACTTCTTGGTTTCTCCTTTTTGCCCCATTCGTTTCCTGTTGTAGACCTTGTGTGGTGGTTTTGAGAAAGAGATGACTTACACCCTAGGCATTTGACCAATCGATAATCTTAGAATTCGCAGGTCAACTTCAGGTAAGAATGGAAGTTTATTTGTTTAACTGTTGCACCTTTAAATTGGTCGAATAGGTACTGATCCCTTTCATTATCGTTTTTTTTCTGCATAGATTTGTAGAAAGTGTGACCCATGCTTTCTGATGAGCTTGACTCCAAACCTGAGGTAACTTGCTCACTGTTATTAGAATCCAGAATGACTCTTGCATGCTTGGTTTTCAACCTGCCTCAATGCCCGCATGTCACCTCTCTCCTTGTGTCCTTACACTGGCTATAGATCAGAGCTATAGATTCGATTTCTTCATTCAAGAAAGGCCTAAAAGCTTCCCTCTTTCTGGCCGAACTTAACCCTAAAATTCTCTCGAAGCAAGATTTCTATACTCTTCAGTGGTACTTTCCAGCTAATATGAATCGGCCAGTATTACAATAGGCGTTGGCTGTTACTATTGTGCCTTTACTTATTTAGACTCCATGATTAACTGTGTCTACTGTTGTGCCCGCGCTTAATATCTTAAACTCTTATGGTGATACTGATATGCGACAATGTAAATCTACTTATGTTCATTCTTTCATTCACTACCTCTTGAACTAAGGCTCACTTTCACTAATTGCACTGGCTCACTTTCACTAATTGCACTTGACATGACATGCAATGGTATGATTACTTTTTAGCACTCTATGATGCCAGTAGGCAACACTCGAATTTACCTGTTGATTGCTGAATCTTGTAAGTCATTTTGGATAAAGCTTCTGCCAACTGAGCAAGTAAATGTACCTTGTATACACTTTATTCTCATCTTTTAGGCAAAATAGTCTACTTTAATTTCTTTTCAGATAAAGAAATAGTCGGAGCTCTTAGCTTCACTTGCAGATGTCCCTATAACCCTTACCACTATTGCGGTCATTTTCCTTTTTCTGTATCTGTCATCAGCTGCTTGTGCAGTTTGTACAGAACGCATCCATCCCATTGGTGCAGGGTTTGGAAGACTCTGAGTCAAAGCATTCCTGTCTGCCTCTCCTGGCACCCTCTGAGAGCGCTCTATGCAGCCCATTGGAGCTGACAGGTCAGTGAGTTATCTGCTACTTTGAAATATTAAGTCTTTATTGCACTTTATCACCTCTTATTTTGCCCGTATAAGTCAATCCTTTTGTATGTATCTGAAGATTGTAGTGTTGTTATTCTATGTTAAGTACACTGAGAGAGCCACGAAACCGGAGTCAAATTCCTTTATGTGCAAACCTACATGGCCAATAAACATAATTCTGATTCTGATTCTTTTTGTCTACACTAATGCAAAATGTCATTGGTTCTTGGCAGAGCTTAATTATCAGTATCACCACAATGACTGATACATAATGCTGAAACTCACTGAAATGCAATAATATATCCCATTAATCAAACCTTCCTACTCGTAGTAACTTAGTCTATCGAAAGCGTGTGGAGTGTTAGACATCAACCCCAAAGGTTACACACAAACCCCACTATATTTAAATGTGTATAGGCCAATTTCTTAAGTTAATGGCATTTGAAAACATAATTAATTTAAAACTTTTGTACGTACTTTTATTGTTTTTTTTGTTGTTTTTTTTTAGGTTGGAATAGACACCATTGTTTGGAGTAGGGCTACTTTACTGCTTAAAGTCAGCATTATTAAAGTCACCTAAGGCATTTTTCACCTTGTTCTGCAGTAGAAAAGTGGTCACTGAATCAAGCACAATGGACTGCACTTATATAGCGCTTTTCTATTCTACCAACCACTCAAAGCGCTTTACAGTGTATGTCTCATATTCACCCATTCACATACACATTCATACACTGATGGTGGAGCTGCCATGCAAGGCACCAACAATCACTTTGTGTGTATAACTTATCATTAAACCCTTTGGATGCAGTAGCATCCACCGGGTTTTGTTGCAAACACTTGATAAAAGCTCTCTGGTAACAGATTTTCATGTTATGAACTCTGATGATGCTCAATGCCTGACTCTACGAACTGTCTGTCATCAACCCTCAGTCCAAAAGGCAAGAGTCCGGGTATATCAAAATGCGTTTTCATTAAAAAAAATAAATCACTAATGCAGATAGGTTGGTGAAAATACAACTAGTTATTATAAACTTCAAGTAACAACTGAATACACATAGATATTGAATGTTTATTTACGGTGTTATGTATTGCATACTGTCCACTTTATTCCTTTCAGTGTCCTTTCACACTATATACAGGGTCAAGCTGTCCTCACATACAGTCTCTTTTTACGTTGTGCCAGGTTAATGTATAAAGTGCTGTAGAAGAGTAATTAAAGGAAAATATCCTTTCCGTTTATTGTTTGAGCCCTATAAACTGTCCGAATTTTTTTTGGAAGTCATCTTGTGGGAGGTGTGTATTGTCTGAATGAGGGTAGTGCTCCTACTATATACTGCTCACAGGAACTCTGTTTTTCTTCTCAGATGGTGGCCTCAGCCACGGGCCTGAGAGTTCTCCCTCTCTGTCAGAGTTTGGGGGCACTTCAGAGCGAAACCCCATGGTGGTCCAGACACACTCCCACCCACAGAGCTCCCCGAGCCCGCCGCCAATCCTCCATGACCTGCAGCAGTCAGATAGCACCTCCTATGTCCTCTTGAATCTTGCCAAAGGTGAGGATACACTAAATCACACACCCCAGCTGTCTACACTTTCATCCTGTGTGCAGTGACAGCCAAGCACGTCCTAACACTGTATTCACTACAAATGAGCAGCACCAAGGATATATAGGTTTTCCAAGAAAGAGAATATGAGATTTCTCCAATTTTAAATTTTATTCAACCCTATTTTTTTCTTTGTTTTTGGCTTTATATATACATATATATATATATATATATATACACTGCTCAAAAAAATAAAGGGAACACCTAAAAACACAATATAGACCTCGATGAATGAAATATTTCAGCTGAAAATCTTTATTTATTAGACAGAGGAATGTGTTTAGAGCAAAATAACCTAAGAATGATCAATGGAAATCAAAATCATTAGCCCATTAAGGTCCGGATTCAGAATCATACTCAAAATCAAAGTGGAAAATGAGAACATAGGCTGATCCAACTTCTGTGGAAATTCTTCAAGACGATTCAAAATGAGGCTCAGGTGTGTGTGGCCTCCACGTGCCTGTATGCACTCCCTACATCGTCTGGGCATGCTCCTGATGAGACGACGGATGGTCTCCTGAGGGATCTCCTCCCAGACCTTGATCAGGGCATCGGTCAACTCCTGGACAGTCTGTGGTGCGACATCGCGTTGGCGGATGGTACGAGACATGATGTCCCAGAGGTGCTTGATTGGATTCAGGTCTGGGGAACGTGCAGGCCAGTCCATAGCATCAATGCCCTCGACATACAGGAACTGCTGACACACTCTGGCCACATGAGGACGAGCATTGTCATGCATGAGCAGGAACCCAGGGCCCACTGCACCAGCATATGGTCTGACAATGGGTCTGAGGATCTCATCCCGGTACCTAATGGCAGTCATGGTACCTCTGGCTAGCACGTAGAGGTCTGTGCGGCCCTCCAAGGATATGCCTCCCCAGACCATCACTGACCCACCGCCAAACCGGTCATGCTGGAGGATGTTGCAGGCAGCAGAACGTTCTCCACAGCGTCTCCAGACTCTCTCACGTCTGTCACATGTGTTCAGTGTGAACCTGCTCTCATCTGTGAAGAGCACAGGGCGCCAATGGCGAATCTGCCAACCAAGATGTTCTCTGGCAAAGGTCAATCGGGCTGCACGGTGTTGGGCTGTGAGCACAGGCCCCAATTGTGGACGTCGGGCCCTCATACCATCCTCATGCATTCTGTTTCTCACTGTTTGGGCAGAAACCTGCACATTAGTGGCCTGTTGAAGGTCGTTTTGTAGGGCTCCGGCAGTGCTCCTCCTGTTCCTCCTTGCACAAAGGACCAGATAGCGGTCCTGCTGCGGGGTTGTTGTCCTCCTGCGGCCCCCTCCACGTCTCCTGGTGTACTGGCCTGTCTCCTGGTACCTCCTCCATGCTCTGGACACTGTGCTGGGAGAGACATCAAATCTTCTTGCCACAGCACGCATTGATGTGCCATCCTGGATGAGCTGCACTACCTGAGCAACTTCTGTAGGTTGCAGATACCGCCTCATGCCACCTCTAGTGGTGAGGGCACTAGCAAAATGAAAAACTAACCAAAGATCGGCCAGAAAAGATGAGGACAGGCAAATGGTCTGTGGCCACCACCTGCAAATCCATTCCTTTTATAGGGGTTGTCTTGCAAATTGTCTAATTTCCACCTGGTGGAAATTAGACAATTTACCGACAGGTGAAATTGATTCACAAATCAGTGTTGCTTCCTAACTGGACAGGTTGATATCTCAAAAGTGTGATTGACTTGGAGCTACATTGCATTGCTTATGTGTTCCCTTTATTTTTTTGAGCAGTGTATATATATATATATATGCATGTTTGTGTCCACTCACAGTGATCTTGATTATTTGCAAGCATGGTTGTGAGATACTAATCAGTCTATGAATTTTCCTCCCTGTGGGGGCTTAGTAATTGGTAAGCCCTAAAGAATGTCAGTCTTATCTGTTTGCCTTGTTGACACTGACTCTGCCTTCCCCCCCTTCCTCAGGTATCACAGCCTCCTCAGAGTCCCTGATCTTCTCTGCAGATGGAGCTGGTGAGGATGATGATGAAGGGGTCTCATCAGGGGACTATGGGATAGATGGCAGTGCTCCATGGTACTTGCGGGTGCAGGAGCTGGCACATGACAGCCTGATTGCTGCCACACGGGCACAGCTGGCCAGAGATGCCAAGGCCAGCCAGGATGCCAGAGCTGGAGGTATCAACAATGGTAATGTCTTAATCGTCACAAATGTGAGAGAGATAACATCTCTTTTTTGATAAGTCTCTCTAATCTCAACTGCACTTTATTAATGTTCTCAGTGATTCAAATTTAAATATCAACTTAATTTTTGTGTTTCATCCTTTTTTTTTTAAATATGAAATAACTGTATGTATTTTGTAGCACTTGAGCACCAGAGAATTCTGGATTTCTTGTCTTTTCTTTTTTTTTTCTTTAAATGATCCACTCAGAGCAAAAGGTAGTGTCTTGTACAAAAATATCTCCATGGCATTTTATGTAGAAAGTGTTAGCTCTCTTCATTCCATGGCACATTGTGGAATAAAACTGGCCCTGAGCCAGTGTAAAAGTTAACATAAATTATTGTCCTATAGTACTTTGTACCTTTTGGAAATGCTCAAATAAAACCTATTAAAAATGTGTTAAAAAAACATTCCCATTCCACCCTTGTCCATAAGATTATACTGGATCACTTCAGCTGTGGGATATCAGTGATAGTTGCATTTCTGCTGTCATGCATAAGCAAGATTGGAGCTGATAATATGAATTCACAGCAGGTGAAAATCAGGAGTGATTACATTCAGACATTGGCATCGGGTTGTTTTCTTGGTGCTGCAGCACTTTAGCAAGTCTGTGGTGATTAGCTCTTATACAGCCTGGCTCTAGAGGTCTGCCATTTCACACTCCTCACACGCCTTCTTCCCTGGTTGCCTAGGTGATCACACACACAGTTTCACATCAGATGGGGAAAAGCGAGAGTTGCCATCCCGGAATAGCCGCGCGCTCTCCAAGCAGATCCTCCGCTGCTCTTTCGAAGGCTGTTGCCGGACCTTCACTTGGCCGGCTCATCTTAAGTACCATCTCAAAACACACAGGTGAGAGCGTTCACCAGCAGTTGCAGCATCACATGGCAGCCCACTTGCATATTGGGCAGCAGCCTAAATGTCCCACAGGATGGCTTGCTCACCATCTGCTGATCATATCCGCTGGAGCCTGTTCACATTCTGGCTAGTGTGGATAATTGTTTTGCAGTTGTCCACACAGTGGCATCACATGCTTTCAGGCTTGCACAATTACCAAAACTGTATGCAAAACATAACGTTCATCACGTATTCAGACAGAGATAGAATCCTAGGTACTTCCTGAAAATTTAAAGTCCACATTATCTTTAAGGCAAAAAGTTGTGAAGCGTCAGACATCTATTTGAATGCAAGAAAGAGTTCAAGTTTTATAAAAATTATATTTCTGTGCCACAAGATTTGTTTGGCATGCCACAAATTTGTTCGTGTTCATTTTTGGTCTAAACTTTATGTAGTATCAAGGGGGGTTAAAAACTAGTTTTGCAAAATTATTCTCATTCATTTGGGCTAAATTGTCTCAATGGCACAAGCAAGTCTTTGTTTTGGCCTCATTTTTAGAGTGGTTGCAGTAAGTCATTTTTCTTTTCTTTGACCTCTCTAGGGATGTTGTTTTATACAAGTTCCCTTAGATACAGCTCAGTGAATGTTGAATGTGGAAGTTATTTTTTACTGTACAGTATGCTAGATCTTCATTTGTAAAGTTGAGGATATGCTAGCAGTTAGTTTCTCCACTGATTTCAGGTTATCTGGTGATAGCAAAGGGTCAGAAAAAAGATAATTAAACCAAAGACACAAGTGCAAAGGTGCATTGCAAGCAGCCCTGTCAGTCAATTATACCATTTCAAGAAATCTACTTATAATTGGCCTGTCTGACCATTTGGTTGGCTGACACACAAAAAAATGATGCTATTGTTTCTAGGAATGACCGTACATTTAGGTGTGGTGCAGAGGGCTGTGGCAAGAGTTTTTACGTGCTGCAGAGACTACAGGTTCACATGAGGACTCACAATGGCGAGAAGCCTTTCATCTGCAAGGAGAAGAACTGTGGCAAGAAGTTCACCACCGCTGGAAACCTTAAGAACCACAGACGCACACACACAGGTGGGGAGCACAAGACATTCACATTTAAAGGCCCAAAGAGCGCTGGCTATCTGTATGAGAAGGCTGAAGGCACACAGAAAGCAGTAATTGATCTAGACCATTTGCTATTTAAACACATTGAAAGTAGGAGCAAGAAGTAGCACTTGCATTCAACCGTGGGTAACACTATTATATGTTTTATTTATGTTGTGCCTAATTCAAAAAAGGTTTTCTATGTTCAATAGCCTGTTTCTCATAATCGATTAATATTTAGGAGACTGGCTACACTATCTATCTATATCTGTCTATATATATATATATATATATAGGTAAAACCTTGTTAAAAGAAACACTCAATGGTAGGGAAAGTGCTCAACAAATGAGCAAAAAATCCAGTCAAGTAATTTTTTTTATGAGACAGTATAAGCCTATTTCACGCCATAAGCAATTGACAGCTGATGATTGCTTATGGCATGAAACAGGCTTGTACTGTCTCATAAAGAATTTACTAGACTCAATGGATTTATATACACTCACTGGCCACTTTATTAGGTACACCTTGCTAGTACCGGGTTGGACCCCCTTTTGCCTTCAGAACTGCCTTAATCCTTCGTGGCATAGATTCAACAAGGTACTGGAAACATTCCTCAGAGAGTTTGGTCCATATTGACATGATAGCATCACGCAGTTGCTGCAGATTTGTCGGCTGCACATCCATGATGCGAATCTCCCGGTCCACCACATCCCAAAGGTGCTCTATTGGATTGAGATCTGGTGACTGTGGAGGCCATTTGAGTACAGTGAACTCATTGTCATGTTCAAGAAACCAGTCTGAGATGATTCGAGCTTTATGACATGGCGCGTTATCCTGCTGGAAGTAGCCATCAGAAGATGGGAACACTGTGGTCATAAAGGGATGGACATGGTCAGCAACAATACTCAGGTAGGCTGTGGCGTTGACACGATGCTCAATTGGTACTAAGGGGCCCAAAGTGTGCCAAGAAAATATCCCCCACACCATTACACCACCACCACCAGCCTGAACCGTTGATACAAGGCAGGATGGATCCATGCTTTCATGTTGTTGACGCCAAATTCTGACCCTACCATCCGAATGTCGCAGCAGAAATCGAGACTCATCAGACCAGGCAACGTTTTTCCAATCTGCTATTGTCCAATTTTGGTGAGCCTGTGCGAATTGTAGCCTCAGTTTCCTGTTCTTAGCTGATAGCAGTGGCACCCGGTGTGGTCTTCTGCTGCTGTAGCCCATCTGCCTCAAGGTTCGACGTGTTGTGCGTTCAGAGATGCTCTTCTGCATACCTCGGTTGTAATGAGTGGTTATTTGAGTTACTGTTGCCTTTCTATCAGCTCGAACGCAGTCTGGCCATTCTCCTCTGACCTCTGGCATCAACAAGGCATTTTCGCCCACAGAACTGCCGCTCACTGGATATTTTCTCTTTTTCGGACCATTCTCTGTAAACCCTAGAGATGGTTGTACGTGAAAATCCCAGTAGATCAGCAGTTTCTGAAATACTCAGACCAGCCCGTCTGGCACCAACAACCATGCCACGTTCAAAGTCACTTAAATCACCTTTCTTCCCCATTCTGATGCTCGGTTTGAACTGCAGCAGATCGTCTTGACCATGTCTACATGCCTAAATGCATTGAGTTGCTGCCATGTGATTGGCTGATTAGAAATTTGCATTAACGAGCAGTTGGACAGGTGTGCCTAATAAAGTGGCCGGTGAGTGTATATAGTATACACAAACCCCAATTCCAATGAAGTTGGGACGTTGTGTAAAACAAATAAAAACAGAATACAATGATTTGCAAATCCTTTTCGACCTATATTCAATTGCATACACTACAAAGACAAGATATTTAATGTTCAAACTGATAAACTTTATTGTTGTTTTTTTTTTTTTTCAAATATTCACTCATTTTGAATTTGATGCCTGAAACACATTCCAAAGAAGCTGGGGCAGGGGCATGTTTACCACTGTGTTACACCACCTGTGTTACACCTCCTTTTAACAACACTAAATAAGCATTTGGGAACTGAGGACACTAATTGTTGAAGCTTTGTAGGTGGAATTCTTTCCCGTTCTTGCTTGATGTGCGACTTCAGTCGCTCAACAGTGCGGGGACTCCGTTGTCGTATTTTGTGCTTCATAATGCGCCACACATTTTTAATGGGAGACAGGTCTGGACTGCAGGCAGGCCAGTCCAGTACCTGCACTCTTTTACTACGAAGCCACGCTGTTCTAACATGTGCAGAATGTGGCTTGGCATTGTCTTGCTAAAATAAGCAGGGACGTCCCTGAAAAAGACGTCGCTTGGATGGCAGCATATGTTGCTCAAAAACCTGTATGTACCTTTCAGCATTAATGGTGCCTTCACAGATGTGCAAGTTACCCATGCCATGGGCACTAACACACCCCCATACCATCACAGATGCTGGCTTTTGAACTTTGCGCTGATAACAACTGGATGGTCCTTTTCTTCTTTAGCCCGGAGGACACGACGTCCATGATTTCCAAAAACAATTTGAAATGTGGACTCGTCAGACCACAGCACACTTTTCCACTTTGCGTCAGTCCATCTCAGATGAGCTCGGGCCCAGAGAAGCCGGCGGCGTTTCTGGGTGTTGTTGATATATGGCTTTCGCTTTGCATGGTAGAGTTTTAACTTGCACTTGTAGATGTAGCGATGAACTGTGTTAACTGACGCTAGTTTTCCAGAGTGTTCCTGAGCCCACGTGGTAATATCCTTTACAGAATGATGTCGGTTTTTAATGCAGTGCCGCCTGTGGGATCGAAAGTCACGGGCATTTAATGTTGGTTTTCGGCCTGCCGCTTACGTGCAGAGATTTCTCCAGGTTCTCTGAATCTTTTGATGATATTATGGACTGTAGATGATGAAATCCCTAAATTCCTTGCAATTGTACGTTGAGAAACGTTCTTAAACTGTTGGACTATTTGCTCACGCAGTTTTTCACAAAGTGGTGAACCTCGCCCCATCCTTGCTTGTGAACGACTGAGCCTTTCGGGGATGCTCCTTTTATACCCAATCATGACACTCACCTGTTTCCAATTAACCTGTTCACCTGTGGAATGTTCCAAACAGGTGTTTTTTGAGCATTCCTCAATTTTCCCAGTCTTTTGTTGCCCCTGTCCCAGCTTTTTTGGAATGTGTTGCATACATCAAATTCAAAATGAGTGAATATTTGCAAAAAACAATAAAGTTTATCAGTTTGAACATTAAATATCTTGTCTTTGTAGTGCGTTCAATTGAATATAGGTCGGAAAGGATTCACAAATCATTGCATTCTGTTTTTATTTACGTTTTACACAACGTCCCAACTTCATTGGAATTGGGGTTTGTATATTAGGTGTTTGTTAATTTTAGGTGGTTTAACCACCTTGGCAGCTGATGAGTGCGTGACGCACGAAACTGGCTTGTTCTGCTATGAATTAAAGTTTTTTCCTAGATCTGTCTTAATATTCCACTCCTCATTTATTATTATTATTATTATTATTATTATTATAGCACTCTTTCCAACTCCATTGATGGTTTCTGGGAAAAAATGCTATATATATATATATATATATACATTTAAATACTTTTTTTTTCCAGCAATGTACATCAAAACAGGTTGCTTCCTACAAGCAGTGCTACTTTTCTTAGTTTGCATTTTCTGAATCATGTTTGTAGTCATCCCTATTTGGCCCTGGAATCAGTCAATGGTAACTGCAGCTCCAGATACGTAATGAAAAACCGCCGCTTTGGATGTCTCTTGACACAACAAAAGTGAATGCGTCCAGAGCAAATGCGTAAAGGTGGCTTGATGGGCCACTGATGAGTGTTGGGTCATTGAAAACGGTCGTCATGCATGTCTGTCACATCTTGTGCACTTCTGCCAAGACGCTTGGCTTTAAAACTGTGTGAATCTTCTATGATGTGGAGTGAACTGCAATTCTGTGTGTCTGGGGTGTATGTTTGCTTCCAGGAGAGAAGCCTTTTCTGTGTGAGGCAGATGGTTGTGGGCGATCATTTGCAGAGTACTCCAGTCTACGAAAACACATGCTCGTACATTCTGGTGAGTGGGACATAATTCAAGTTGGGCAGCTGAGGAGTTTTCTGTTAATGAGGCTGCTACAGATACAGTATTTGCTTTGAACAGTCTCATACTTTTCCACAAGGAATCACAGGAAAATGTGGTGTTTTTGTGTGTGCGTTCTTTTGTTCCCAGGTGAGAAGCCTCATCAGTGTGGGATCTGTGGGAAAACTTTCTCCCAGTCTGGCAGCAGGAATGTCCACATGAGGAAGAGACACGGCGAGGAGGGACTCAGCAATGAGGGCAGAGAAACAGGTCTGTATTTCTCACACACACACACACACACACACACACACACACACACACACACACACACACACACACACACACACACACACACACACACACACAGAGTGTCTTTGGGTTTAACTACTCGCCCATTCCCTCATACACTCATCCATGTTCACTCACTATCTGTCTCTCCTCTCTCCAAGTAAGGGTAGTAATGGTAATCCTTGGATTATTTAGCTGTCTAGGATACAATTTTAAAAAGTATGTGCAGATTTTGTTCAAAGATACATGTTCAAGGTTTTCTTTCATTTTTTATTTTTTTGTGTGGAAATAATCAACCTTTTTAAAAAATAAAGCTTGGTGATCAATGTTTATCAGCTATGGCATGCTGTGTGTGGCACGCTTTTAAGGGGTTGAACGTGGTATATAATTAGATAAAAAGAAGAACTCAGCCACTCTGGCCTTTACCCTAAATGAATTTGAAGTTATGACAGAAAATTACTCCTCTGCATTTTTAAAATTGTATTGCTGTTAATTCCTCTGAAGCTGTGGGTGCTAATTTTATTTTGAGGATCTGAAATAACCTACAGCTACTATTCCTAGTGCCAGGTCCAGCACCTCCTAAACGGTTTGAATATGGCTCCTATTTATAGTTAGATTCTAATATACAGACCAATCATGTTGTCCTAAAATCATTTGGAGTGAGTTAATGAGACGAAAAAGAAGTTAATCTTCGCTGTTTGCATTTCTTTTAGTGGTAAAGTACGTTTCTTGCAGTGGGGGACCAGCACTGCTAAAGTCAATGTAGAGGTAACACCTAAAGTTGTGATTTTAATTATTTTTACTGAGTTAGCCCCCCTAACGTAGCTGGTCTTTTCTAGGATTAGACCCAACTAAAAGAAAAAAGAACAGTGCTACCACCCCAAGTTTCAGTGACAACCAACCTTTTTTCTTTCTTTTTTTTCCCACATGCTAGAAATAGTCTTTTACCAAAATGGTTTCTTTTGGGAAGGTTTGGAGGTAATCTGGAGACTGATTGGCTTTTTCACAAAAGTTGATTTTGTTTCACAAGCAGGTTGCCTGCATTTGGATCAGTATGACACAGCAGGATGAGGCAATAATTCAGTATTGTTTGTGTTTCAATGGTATTGTGTCAGGATGAAAATCGGATATTGCGTAATCGTTGACACACAATTTTGTCTAAATTATTGAGAATGAGACTGTTACCTAAAATTTCTCACAAAACGAGGTCTGAAATATTTTAAGGGGTATATTTGAAAACTAGTTTTGGTTTGATATTATAGTGACTAACATTACCAAACAGTTCAAATATTGTGATGAACCTATTCACGGTATTTTTGCATTCATAAGCAGATGTTGTGATTTTTTTGTCATCACCCACCAGGATAACACAGTGCAAGCATTGGTAATCATGTCTCACATGAGCTTACATGCCAGTGTGACGGTTGGAGGAGTACCAAGGTTCAAGAAAAACTGCTCACTGGAGCATGTTTTCTACATTGTATGACGACATAACGCAAGTGTCCTTTGTGTTTGATTGCCAGGAGAGGCTCTCACCCATAGCAGTCTGCTTGAAGCCGATGGGGAGGCTGGAGATGGTATGGTCACCATGACAACAGCAGTAGAACCCATGAATCTTCATCACGCCATGCTGAGAGCCCAAGGTAGGGGTATGCATATAGAAGATGGCGCACAGTATAATGCAATAAGTCTTTTCTTTGTTTTTTGTTGGTTGTCTACAAGCCTGAAGGTGATATTTATTCAGAACGGCAAAACTGTCCCAGCTAGTCACAACAGGAATGAGGGAAGAGGCACGACGACAGCAATAGAATGATGCTTTTCAGGGCTAATACTCATTAATTTGAAAAGCAGTTGCCTACGGTCCTCTTAAAGGGCTTGTCAGCATTTTTATTTTTCATTAAAGACCAAGGGGCAAAGCCAATTGCGTATTTGCAGTACCTCAAGGATGAGTTTCGAGACTTCCTTGCACGACGTGACAGGTGTCTAAATTGAATTTGAAAATGTCAAGGTGTTCCTTCAAGCCCATGCATAAATTCAATATATAAAAATGGAGGGCCTCATCTTAAGTTTGACCATTCTATGAAATTGTTGAGACAGTCATTTCATTGGTACACACACCTTTCATGTTACTGTTGAATCTTGTCTTTTGTTTATTCCCCCCCCCCCCCCAAGGTTCTGCAGACTCAGTGGTGGTTCTCTCTCAACCCCATGAACTGGTGACTATGACAGCTGAAGGGCATGCCTATGGAGAGGATGTGGTGGCACTTTTGTAGTCTCTTATCATGAAAATGTCAGTCTACTACTATTACCACCACACCAGTCACATGCAAATTTGTATATAATAGTTGAATCATTAACTTCCTGCCCTGTAGATATTTGTAATAAGCTGCCAGTTGTTTTTTTTTTTCCTTTGAGAAAGGCGTTAAATGCTAAAGTTTGTACAAACAATCTTTTCCTCAAGTTTTGGAAAAAAATGACTCCCAAAGAAATATTCAAACGGGTGTAAAAATTAAGTTTTATGAAAATAGTCATCGTGATCATACATTGGTACATGCATTCATTGCAACGGAGTTAAAGGTTAAAATTAATTGAGGTAAATCTCATTTATTATTCTTACTCAATGGTATATTTAAATGTCCCAGACAAATACTTCCTCTACATAACCCAAATTTGACCATGAAAGTTCTGCAAACTAGGTCACAGTATAAGCACACTGCTTCAGGAAAGTGGTTTAACCATGGATTTACACAGCACAACTGGCCTTGCAGTCACATCATTTTGCGCAGTGGTCACAACCCGACTGGCAACTGTTGAGGCAACCTGACTTGCAGGGCCTACAGCACATCAGATTAATGGAAACAAACCATCCATTTCTAACAAAGCAATGTACCTGGTAATAGCCAAAACTGTATTAACAGAATGCTTGCATTGCATGTGTTGTTGTCTGTAACTTCTTTCTGTCTAACACCGGCCCTGAGTGGCTCATCTAGTCTCTAGGCGGGTTTCCATTGCAGTTTTGCGCAAAATAGAAGCTTTTTTTTTTTTAAGTAGACAAAACGCAATTTTGTGGGCCTGTTTCCACTGAGTGATGTTATGCGATTAAAGCTGGGTTTTCTCCTCTCGCGATAGTCTCCAAGACCTGATAAATGCTGGCACAGTAATTTCTATTGCATGTACCGCAATAGCCGTGGTAGTGTTTAATTGAAGGCGACAAGGGCATGTTATGCAGGCAATGGCAGAAAGGAAAATCGCTTATACCTGGCAGTGACCACATATCAGGGATTAATGGGAAGTCATTGTCCACAATGATTTTACAGAGGTCCTGTGGATCCCGAACTTCAGAATGACCTGCTTAACATTTGATGAGTTATGCGACACAATAGGACCCCTCCTTGTGCCTGCCATATCATGCCTGAGGGAGCTGGGTCCAACTGAGAAGTGCATAGTCATCACTCTTTATAAGGTGCCATGCCATATCCGACAGCCCATTATTCCGAAACCCCAATAGTCCTAAAAATGTCCCATTGGACCAAAAGGCCATTTGTACGACAGCCTGTTATCCCGAAAACAAAAGCCCACTGCTCAAAAAGTACACACTCTTCGTTGCGAATTATTGATCTGAACTGGCCAGAGGTAAATACAAGAAAGTTCATATTTCTGGTGAAGTTGAGATGACATTCTCAAGTGCTTTTAACGTTACACCTCCTATTCATGCAAATTAGTAAAAATACATTAAGATTTTAAGGGCAAAAAATTCCAGGGGGAGTGTGTATTTTTGGAGCAGTGGGGTTTTGTTTCTGGGATAACAGGCTTGTCGGACAAATGGGCTTTCGGTCCAACAGGCAGTCCCCTTTTAGGTGTGGCTACCTTGACTTAAATGCGAAAAACGTGTTTCCGTTTCAATTTTGCGAAATACTGCTTTGTCGAATCGTCTGAGAAACCACCTCATGCGAGCGTATAAACTTTTTTGGCGATATTTGAGTTTTTTTCTAAATTCACGTGTTTCCATTGCTCGTTTTTTTAGTTCACAATAACAAATTGCGCATTAAGCAGGCTAATGGAAACCCGCCTTGTGTTGGAGGCAACAGGTTGCTAATTTAACAGCGTCAATACATTTACACTTGAGAGAAAAAAAAAAGAATCACTCATGAGGTTAGCTACATCCTTATAAAATGAAAGAGTAAATCATCTGGGGATGTCAGATAATGAATGCAGTGAACCTTTATTTTAGGTACGTTTGTTTGTTAAGCACCACCAAAATCAGCAGTATTCGCACCCTTTCCTCCTCCTCAGTGGATCTTCAGGTTGTGGAAGTGATCAAACGTGGCACCCAAAGCCCAGCTTGCCTCCACGTTGTTCACTTTCTTGGTCAGCTAGGAGTTGGAGAGATAGGGGAAAACCATCACCAAATCACTAAAATGCCTTTTTGTATTTGTTGAAATAAAAAAAAGGAACAGAATGTTATTTGTGCAAGGCTTTTCTTTCTCTGTCTCTGCAAGAAAGAAATAGGCCAAAGCATCAAAGTCAATTATTTAGTAGAAGAGACCTACAATGATGATTAAGCCTGTCATTTTTTTTAAAAATTATTATTAAGTGCATGAACCTCAAGCTTCACATTTAGCGGTTCCCTTCTCAATGCCAAGCTCTGACCCAACAAAGTATCTTTTAAGCAATCATTTCTATGGCTTGGCCTTGACCTCGGCTACATACCATTTTAATGATGAACATTAAAATGTTGGTAGATGCTGCAAGAGGGCATTCAACGATTTATCAACATTTAAGGTGTCTGAGGTATGAACCATTGAAGATGTGTAGTTTAATCTTTAATGCCCGAGCACAATTTGAAAAATGGTTTAGCTACTGAGTTTAACACAAGTGATTGTATACTAAGCAATAACCCATGACAAGCCTTGGTATAGTCAAGTAATTCCACAGCTTGGGTTTGTCATAACTTCTTTTAAAAAGATCACTTGTCTCCTTCCTCATTATCAGAACTTGTTTCAATTTATATTGTGAACCAACAAATGATGTTTTGCAATAAAGAAGTCCGGTAAACAAGTGAGCAGGCAAACAGCTCTTATATGTCATACAGCGGAGCGATAAAGAATGTTGGCTCTGCCGTATTGAACCATGATTAAATTTCAATATCACCCAATCCTAGGAGCTTTCAACCAAGCGAAGCGCTAGATTAAACCACCCTGTTTTATAATACTAGCTTACCTGCAGCACAGTGTTCTCCTCGAAGCCAAAACCATCCTTGAGTAGACAAGTAATGTAAGTCATGTCCATACATAGAAAAGGACTGATGGGACGGTACTTGGTCATCTTATTGCACACTGAGGAGACAAAAAGGGAAATCGACTTGTTAGGTTAGATAATCAGCAATCTGTATGCAACTGTGGGGGTGAGGGCAGGATTTCAGATGGGGCATATAAATGGAAGAGGACAGAGGGCCGGACAATTGAGATGCATGCCGTGTTTCAAGAACAGGGAGCTGAAGATCTGTTGTAGGTGTGATGCGCTTCAGGACTTGGTGCCCGACTCACCCTCCTTAGCTTTCTTCTTGAAATCTTTGACCTCCAGTATCCCTCCATGGGTCCCATCTGCAATGGGATGGAGGGGTGGGGGGGGGGGGGGATAGGGTAATTTGCCTCATCTAAAATGTAATACCATTTATTACAGCTGGGACTGATTGGCTGAAGATGGTGATTTCTCTAATAACTACACTCCTACAGTTGCTTAAAGCCACTGGGACAGGTACTGATGACTCATCTTCTGTCTCTTACCAGAATTAGAACAGGGAACGACGACCTGCTAACTCTGTAATTATGTAAGGTGTGAAACAGAGGGGTGTGTATGTGTGTGTGTGTGTATGCACACTAACCGATAAGGCCTGCATCCACAGCTCTATCAAAGTAATAAGAGAACGCGTAGAAAACACTGATGTCTTTTAGCTCGTATGGCTGATGGATAATCCCCTTCACAACCTTAAGTACCTCCTGATAACAAAGCTTGTATCCTGCGTAACCTGGAAAAGAAATGGACACACTGTAATATAAACACCATTTTAGAAAAATGTCACCTAAATGTTGCATAATGTATAAATCCAACCACTTCAACAAGTTGAGCCATGTTTATTGGCTTCTGGCTTTGTTTGCCTGTAAATGTGGTGTAGACTTGATATTTGCCCTTTGGTTGATGAAATTTGTTGAAGCAGTGGTTTTAAATCCATCATTTATTCCATATATCTTTTATTTCTGGGATTTAATATTAGTTTTAACATTAGGGAAACGTATTTATTGGTAACATCTGTCAAGAACGGGAAATTCCCTGCTCAGCTTCTGCATTTGCTTCCAGATGATGGTGAATAGATTTGTAGCACATCAGATCTCACCATCTGGGATGCCACTGACTTGATAGGTGAGCCCTCCAAAGCTCCACTCATCCCTGAACTTCTTTGGTAGACAGGAGCTTCTGAAGATACGCCACTCCAGCCCTGTGGAGAGACCATACGACACACATACACACCTCATCACCCTGCTCTACAGATGGTGTCTCAAGAAATTAGAAACTAATCAACACTTTTCTCTAAAGCATTTTGGTGATTTGTTGTACTTTGTAAGTCTCACAGGAATTGCCGTTTAGAAATCAAGACTGGGGTTGTCTGAGTAGCGTAGTGGTCTATTCCGTTGTCTACCAACATGGGGATCGTCGGTTCGAATCCCCGTGTTACCTGCGGCTTGGTCGGGCATCCCTACAGACATTTGTAATTTGTGATATTGGGCAATAAAAATAAAATTGACTTGACTTGACAATTGGCCGTGTCTGCGGGTGGGGAGCCGGATGTGGGTATGTGTCCTGGTCGCTGCACTAGCGCCTCTTCTGGTCGGTCGGGGCGCCTGTTCAGGGGGGAGGGGGAACTGGGGGGGAATAGCATCATCCTCCCATGTGCTACGTCCCCCTGGTGAAACTCTTCACTATCAGGTGAAAAGAAGCGGCTGGCGACTCCACATGTATTGGTGGAGGCATGTGGTAGTCTGCAGCCCTCCCCGGATTGGTAGAGGGGGTGGAGCAGCAACCGGGACGGCTTGTAAGAAGTGAGAGTGATTGGTCGGATGCAGTTGGGGAGAGAAAGGCGGGCAAATCCCCCCCCCCCGAAAAAAAAAAGAAAAAAAGAAATGACTGGAACTACACCCCCAAATTCCCCACCCCAATTTCTCCCATGAGCTGCTGCCTTTTACCCATGCTTGTAAAGAGACAATGAGGAGATTCAAGGAATCAAGGAGATACTTGGAGGGCTGAGTCACTACTAAGTCTAATCTTTACAATGAACACAGCTGTGTCCCAGCAGAGTATCTTTCATTCACGTACCTTCTGCTCCCAGTGCTCCCAGTGCTGCTAGCCGCGCTGCCATCAGTCCATTCCCCAGGTAGCTGCAGAGAACCACAGTATCATCACAGTTACAAAACCAACCAGAATGAAGACCATCCTATAGCACGTAACCTACTCTGAAAGTAGGTCAAACAGAGCTTCCACTGCATGCTATTCACATCCTAATGACTACACAAACAGATTAAATTTTCATGATGAAAAACCTTGCAGTGGAGGGTTCTCAGTTGTTTCACTGAAAATAGCTACAATAACTAGGTCAGTTCACTCCAAACTGGTTTCATTTGGAGTCCAAGTGCAATGCAACTGGTCTTCTGGAAGGCCAATTAGAATATAGGGAATGGAAGAGTTACACTCAGTATTTGAATGACAGGTTATGGTAAACATGAATTAAATTATCCATTAATTATTTAAAATTTAGTTTAATTAAAATTCCTTTATAGTATGGTTGTCTCTTACAGTTTGCCTTATATCTTGTAAAATGAGGCAATTACCATTGCATGGCCAGGGTGGAATCAGCGACTCATACAATGGCAGGCTAACCATATAAACCATATATTTGCATTAACGGTCAAATCCATTACCTGTGAGTGTATAGTTTGTAAGTTGAATTGAACATATCAATTTTGGCAATGTAGTCAAAGGCAGGAGCACTTTCAATGGTTTTCTATGGAGAGATGGATACGAAGCAGATTTATCACCATAAAAGATTGACATGTATTCTGGATAGAACTGTCCTACCATGCATATAACTAACCCTTAATTTTGGTAGAAAAGTGATCTGTGTAGATCCTCCACCCAAATCCAAGATTCCCACGGTCTTCTTGGTCCGCGCATCCAGGTGACCTAAAAACATTTCCCAGAGCACTTGCTTTAATCCAGTAAAATCCACGGCAAAAGAGATACCATCAGCTACTGCAGAGATGATATCTTCAAAAGGCCTATCTGGTATGGGATGTAAAGCCAAAAGGTGTGAAATCTCAACACTGAGGCTGATAACACAGCCACAATAACCGCAATAAAACTAAGGAAAAGGGACCCTTCCGTTCCAACAAGTTTAGCCCCTATCTACTTGGGAAAAAGGGACCATGATAAGATAATGTTGCAGTTTCAGCGGGTGCCAGGTTTTAAATTAATCTAGCTGAACTCATAAAATACAAGCGCATCAATAAATACCAAGTTGAGCTTCAATACACCCTAGGAAAAGTGAGATCCCTTCACACCACATTTACTCAAGTTCTCACCACTCACCTGTCAGGAAGTTGACGGTTACCCAGGCCAGGATTCCTGTTTTGGAAATTACACCTGATTTTTTGATTTACGAGGAATTTACAACATTTTAAAAAATGATAGCTGCATGTTTATATGTGAATAACAATAACTTGGAGTCTACTTTAACAAGTGCAAACACATAGGTGAAACCTTTAATCAAAAACATGGTTGAAATGCTGACAAATCGGCTACGCTGGGGCACATAATTTGGCTGGAGACCATAATTTTTTCACCACATAATTACAGTCTTTTAGGGTCGCAACAACTTTGTGGCCAAGAGCAATTCTATTTTTTTCAAGTGTCATCATAAAATAGAGCAATAATCTACAACAATGTAGTCAAATGTCTTCAGTAGACAAATTGCCAAGTGTGCTAAAAGCAGGTAGAGGGAGCTGCAGATGCCATCGACCAAGAAATGCAGAACCAGAAACAACTTGATCCAGAGCCAAGGATGAGCAGACGTTACCTTCTTTTGTACCGTTCATTATGCTGACACTGTTGTCTGGGACAAAGAACGGTGATTCATCAAACACGTCTTGAACCTGAGGAAGAAGAGGGGGGTGGTGGGAAGGGAGAAACAGATCAAGAAAAAGAACGAGAGAGGAAAAAAGTCTAATGTTATCTGCTGTGATGGTAGTTCACCCAGAGGTGTCCTCCGCAAGAGGGGATTAATTAATTCCCACAGGGGGATTAATAAAGTATCATTTATCTCCCAAGGTGCCCTGGGGCCAGCCATTAGAACTTTATCCCTTGCACAAGGGTCTGCCATACTAAGCTTACTCCACTACTTTGATAACACAGCTTTTCCTCCTCTGACACTAGAGAACCTGTCAAACTGCTGAAACTGCCCTTTCTTTCTGACTCTTCTCTACCAGGCTAAGCAGATGCATGACTGCTTTACCCTACTTTCCCACTGACCACCAGGACACGGCGCTGGTGTTTTTACCCCACCAGCCATCAAATCAGTACTACCAAAGTTTGGTCTTAACTTCTCCGCAGTCCTTTACCTGGTCGAGTAAAGCCTGAGCTTTCTCGGGGGACAGTAACCTGAGTCCAGCTGTAGCTCTGAGGACCACTGGAGTCCTCTTCCACGCCAAACGAGGGACAGTCTTCTTGGCCACCTTCAATAACATCCTCACAGTGTGTCCAGCCTTAATGAATGAGATGGATACATAATGCTAGATGCAATTCAAAAGAGCATTACAGCACCTCAAATCAACACTTTCCCCCTCGACTGAAGACAAAAGGGTGGTTGGTTGAAGCTGAGAAAACACTTAAGGACGTTGGTGTTTTTGCGTTTCATGTAGCTGTCTGAACCTTCACTTGTTTTTTTTTCTGCAGACATAGGCTATGTCTACCCCCCCCCCAATTTCTCACTTTCGTTAATTAGCAAATTAACCATCTGCAGAAGCTGGGTCTGTATAGTTTTCATGTATACATATATATATACAGATGCAGGAAAAAAAACTTTTAATAAATAGCAGTACAAGCTTGTTTCATGCGTCGTGCACTCATCAGCTGCTAATGTATTGATATTCCGCTCCTCATTAGTTGAGCACTTCTATCAACACCATTGATGGTTTCGGAAAAAAAACGCTATATATATATATATATATATGTAAAGAAAGAGCAAGCCTTTTCCTTGGGCTCAGCATAACTGATGAAATATGACAATGAACTCACCATTTCAGGAGAGTCAGCATATGCTGACAAACCAGGCTTTATGGACTGGAACATCTCACTGTCCAAAAGTGGCAGCTCCGCTAAAAGATACGAGATCGGCCCACATGAAATATGTACCAGCTATTTAAAAGGTGTTTAGAGGTCTAAATCTGTTTAGCAAACACATCGAGACTATATCTCATCATTCAAGTCAATACTTGTTGACTTAAATCTGAAAGAAAACAGGATTTTTATTACTTGAAGAATAGATTATATCCAATTATATTAAGTGTAATCCGTGTCTCAGGAGTATAAATTTACAGCTTCACAGTGCCAAGAACAAACGCAAAAGAGTAATTATCATCCTGCATACCTGCCAACAAATGCTGCAAATACCCCGAAACATCTCTGCCGTTTGCATTGTAGTTTAACTGGCTTCATTAAAATGTTTCATGGGCCATCTTTATGCATGACAAAAATCCTTGTTGCTGTAAATACCTTCCATTTGTGGCTGTTCACATTATTTTTATATATATATATATGCCTCATTAAGCAATGTTTATGCAAAACAATGTCGCTGTAAGAACAGGAGAAAGCAGGCCAAGAGCGCAGCAGTGTTCAGGTAAAACAGAAGGTAAAACAGACCCTACCTGGCTCCTTCTGGATGAAGGTGTAGACATGGATACGTGTCCCTGTGCTCCCAGCGTCAAACATCACGCCATAGAAGATGCGGCTGGTGTTGGCCGGGCGGCTCAGACTGGGAAGGATGCTTCCTATGCCGTTGGTCAGGTCCAGAAGAGAAGTTCTGGCCTGGGTGCGGCTCACGCTGGCCACGGCCAACAGGACCAGGAGCACCACGAAAACGACAGGTTTCATCTTCACTCTGAAGAAAAAACACATGTCAGCAAGTCTACCTGTTAATGCAGAATTAGAATGAAACTGCAGCAATACTAGAAGAGTTTGGTGGTTATACATGCCTTATACTAGGACTTGTGTATGTCACTGTCTGCTCAAGTAGATGTATGAAGCAATCACATGATGTTATGTTACCCAGGTCTTTGGCCAGCCCCCTCAAGTCATTCTACCCACCCAAACAATAATATCCCAGGTTCACTGCATTCTCTCTCTGCTGAGACAACTGCAGAATGGTTACATATTTTCATAGATTTTCGACATTTTTAGCTTTTTCATATGATCACAGTCACTTTTATCACACAGCTGACAGTCCCAGATTTCAAAGCCCGAGAACCAGATGTTTGAACGTAGTTTTCAGTTCCCCATCGACGGTATCCATCAATCGTGTCATCAGGGATGCTTTGGCACGCACCAGCATGTTCATTTCACCTTCAATCCTGGACTCAGATGGAAGCATTAAAAAAGGGTTTCTCATGATCATCAGAACTGCCAGAAAGTGAAAGATGGGTTGTGAATATTATAAATCTGAAAGTAGTTTATAAAGGAGTTTATAAAGATTAGTATACGGTGTTGTAAAATAGATTTGTGATTTGAGTTGTGGTTAGGAGGCCTGGGTTCTGGATTTCATCTTTCAAAGATAAGTCCAGTTGCTGCCTCAAATGACAAGTTGGACACTGACTTCACTGACTTGTATGCTTTATAAAGGCTGCAACTACTACTACTACTTTTGGCTGCTCCCGTTAGGGGTCTGTTTCCATCTCTTCCTGTCCTCTGCATCTTCCTCTGTCATACCAGCCACCTGCATGTCCTCCCTCACCACATCCATAAACCTCCTCTTTGGCCTTCCTCTTTTCCTCTTCCCATGGCAGCTCCGTATTCAGCATCTTTTCCCCCAATATACCCAGCATCTCTCCGCCACACATGTCCAAGCCATCTCAATCTTGCCTCTCTTGCTTTGTCTCTAAACCGCCCAACCTGAGCTGTCCCTCTAATATACTCGTTCCTAATCCTGTCCTTCTTCGTCACTCCCAATGAAAATCTTAGCATCTTCAACTCTGCCACCTCCAGCTCCACCTCCTTTCTTTTCGTCAGTGCCACTGTCTCCAAACCATATAACATAACTGGTCTCCCAATCATCTTGTAAACCTTCCCTTTAACTTTTGCTGGTACCCTTCTTTCGCAAATCACTCCCGACACTCTTCTCCACCCACTCCAGCCTGTCTGCACTCTCTTCTTCATCTCTCTTCCGCACTCCCCATTACTTTGAACAATTAACGCCAAATATTTAAACTCATATGATTTCGTCACCTCTACTCCTTCCATCCTCACCATTCCACTGTCCTTGCTCTTATTCATGCATATGTATCCTGTCTTGCTCCAACTGACTTTCATTCTTCTTCTCTCCAGTGCATACCTCCACTTCTCCAGGCTCTCCTAAACCTGCGCCCTACTCTCGCTACAGATCACAATGTCATCCGCGAAGATCCACATAGACTCCTGCCTGATCTCGTCCATCAACCTGTCCATCACCATCGCAAACAAGAAAGGGCTCAGAGCCAATCCTTGATGTAATCCGACCTCCACCTTGAACCCAACTGCCAATTCAACCGCACACCTCACCACTTTCACACTGCCCTCATACATAAACTGCACCACTCCTACATACTTCTCTGCCACTCCTGACTACCTCATACAATACCACACTTCCTCTCACAGCACCCTGTCATATGCTTTCTCTAAATCCACAAGACACAATGTAACTCCTTCTCTATACTTCTCCATCAACATTCTTAAAGCAAACATCGCATCTGTGGTGCTCTTTCGTGGCATGAAACCATACTACTGCTCACTAATCATCACCTCTCTTCTTAACCTAGCTTCTATTACTCTTTCCAATATCATGCTGTGGCTGATCAACTTTATACCTCTGTAGTTGCTACAGCTCTGCACATCACCCTTATTCTTGAAAATCGGTACCAGTATGCTTCTCCACTCCTAAGGCATCCTCCCACTTTGCAAGATTGTGTTAAATAATCTAGTTAAAAAGTCCACTGCTGATGACTTCAGGTGATGCAAGCAACCGAGTAGCCACATGTCGACGGAGCTCCAGCACCTCCATATCAATTTATTTAATACAATTTATTTTTGTTAGGGGCATTTTAGTATTTTAGATAGTACAGAATGGAGTATTGACTCCAGGTTATGTCACTGGAGCACTACTGGGGCAAGTTTACCAGTGAGATGCCTCCCAAACAACAATCTAGGAAGAACAACCCCCCCATTGCTACTTCTTAAGATGTTGGCAACGCGCGACCTGACGACATGGCCGAATTGGACCCCGCACTGGCGAAAGCTATGGAGCTAATGACCGCTAATATAACAAGGTTGATTGATGAAAAACTGGAGCACATGGTACCTAGTATTAATGACAGCATTTCCCAGCATTTGAAGGAAGTCAACGAAAGAGGCGGAGAGGCGGAACAAAGAATATTGGCAGCGGAGAATGCTGCAGCTGTGGTGGACAAACGCATGGATGTCTGGACTAAAACGGTGAACCGAGGATGCCGCAAAAACCTGAGAGTGATTTGTATACGTGAGAAGATGGGGGGTGCCGACGCGACCAAGTTTATGGAAATGTGGAGTCCCCGGGTTTTGGGCATGGAAACCAAGACCGGTTGGGTCAAACTTGAACAGGCTCACAGGATCCCAGGTCCCGCCACATCCAAACTACCCCGAGCTATGATCGTGAAATTTCACAATTTCTCTGACAGACAGAGTCGTGAAAGCTGCTCGACGCCAGAAAGAAGTTAATTATGAGGAAGCAAAAATATTTTTCTTCCAGGATTTTTCTGCAAAGACAGTCGAAAAAACAGAGGGAATATACCGATGTCAAAAAGAAGCCCAAAGTATTCCCAGAGCCAGCTACAGCATGATTTACCCAGCATCTCTTAGGATAACAATGAGCAACATCACCAAAACTTTCCATTCTGCGTAACAAGTATCAGCCTTTATTGACTCATTATAAAATGGCCAACATAAGCGTCTGGCAAAGTGAGTGTCACATGTTTCAGTATCATGAATGAAGATAGACACGTGGTGTCAAGTTCAGTAACCATGTTAGAACAGATACAAGTCCCTGCATGTGGGGTTGATAGCTTCCTAACTGCTTCCAGCGTATGACAGCCTGGCTACTCGATTACCTATCACATAGACCCCGTAACATCATCCTTTTCAATAGAAAGCGCAAATGCAACAGCGTCACATTAAGTTCTTGGAATACAAATAAATTCTGACATAACAATTCTAACCCGAACATAAACCTAACAAGCAAACAACTGTTCCATAAATTGCCATCTAACTTTTTTTTTAATTTCTTCTTCTCTCTCTCTCTCTTTTTTTTAAAATTAAGTCCGGGTCCCATAACAGAGAACAAGTCAACATTTTAGAACAGTCCTTGTTACAAATTGAGCCTGTCCAGTGGCTTGCACAGCCACCCCACCCGAGAGTAAGTGTGGGCTCTGGCAGGGGTAGGGTTAGGGCCGTGAGCTGGTGAGCTTGGTGGGGAAGGAGCCTCACCCCCAGTTTGCTCATGCCTCAGTTCTGTGCACCTTGCCCTCAAGTCTGGACTATGATCTGGCTCATCCAGGTGAGTGCATGGTGTGTTGTCCTGGTTTGATGTCTGCTCTGCTATGCACAGATCCACCCTGTTGTGGAGGTAGAGAGAGCCACCAACATCCACCATGTAAGAGCGTGGCGTGACTTTTTGTGGGCACATGCCCTGCCTCCAACGTCCTGTGTGGTCACCTGGCAGCGGTTTCAAACTGATTACCTCACCCACCTCCAGTTCTGGTAGGTCACGAGCAGTCCAGTTGTAGAAGCACTTGACAAGCTGTTTCCTTTGACGCAGTTTGTCTGTGAGCCCGACCACGATGCAGGGCTCAAGTAGCTTGTTGGCTACGGGGATGCAAATCTTCAGACGCCTTGACAGGAGGTGCTGTGCTGGGCTACTGTCCATGTGTTTGGTTGGTGTGTTCTGCCAGTGTAAAATGGCCTGCCAGGGGTTGTTGTCATCATGTGCAGCCCTGCATAACAGATTTTTAGCAATCTTGATGGCTGACTCCGCCTTGCCGTTTGCGTTTGGGTGCCTTGGAGAGGAGGTCATGTGGTCAAACAACCATCCTGTAGCAAAACATCTGAACTGGAAGTTAAACTGTGGCCTATTATCCGTGATGACCTTGTCGGGCTGACCATGTCTTGCAAACTGTGCCTTACAGCGCTTTATGACGGTCTCTGCAGACAAGTCTGGCAGCAATTCAATCTCCCAGAAGTCAGAGTAGTGATCAATGATGAGAAGATAGTCCTTTTGTCTGTGGCTGAATAAGTCCATGCTGACAATCTGCCAAGGCATTGTGGGTAGCTCGTGCGACAGCATGGTTTCCTTTTGCTGTTCCTGAGCATACTCGTTGCAGGTAGTGCAGTTGCTGACAAAGTCTTTTATCTCTGCCTGCATGTTCGGCCAGTATGTCTCCCTGGCCTGGCGGTAGCATGCGTCGCCGCCAATGTGACTGGAGTGTATGCGGGTGAGCATCTCTGGTTGTAGCGTTTTGGAGATAATTACCTTTTGAGCTGTGAACAGGATGCCGTTTTGCGCACTGAACTCGTCTTGAAAAAGCCAGTATTCTCTCACTGCGAACGGTGTTTCCTCTTTCAGATCCAGCCAACCGGCAAGGACCATGGACTTCAGTGACTGCAGGTGTTTGTCCTTGTCCGTGTGTTGTCTGACCTGGGCCAGGCGGTGATCTGTGATGTTTAAATAGTCTGCCTGATTGATCTGTTGAACATCTTGTTGTTCCTGCAGAAGCAAGCAGATGGCATGCAGCTGATATGCCTTATCTCTGCCTGTGTACTGCACTGTTGCCCTGCTCAGTGTGTCGCTGATAAACATCTGAGGTCCAGGCTTGTAAAGGACTTTCAGGCTTTGCAGTCACTTATATTTATGGTCGATTTTTTGAGAATGGGTCAGGAAAACAAGACAGCAGTAAGGAAATACTTTATTGAGATGATGCAACACCCCAATGCACGGCTCCAAGTCACAGCGTTCGAGATCATCAGAAACCCTCTAGTCCCATGGTCTGGCACTCCACCAGATGGTACATTCACTTGTGCTTTCCATCATTCTAAAAATAAAAAATGAATAAAAAGCAATTTTCACCAGCCGCTAGAAACTGTTACCACTGAATGTAAGAACCAAACATTACCCTGGGATCAGTCTGATTAGCTTTAATTACAGTTATAGCAGGGATCCACATGACTTAATGCTTGTCATGATACATAATAGTTATAGCAAATGACTTTGCTGTAGTATGCAAATTCTACCTATTTCTTTTTTTTTAAATGTATGTGCATGACAGGTTTGTTGGGTTTAAGAATGAATGGCAGCTTCTTTTTAGCTCTTGTGTGCCTATACATTTGTATTTTATATTATGTCATCTGATGATGAACGGGTATTTTCTCTGCAAACTCTGATCCATCCATCTATTATCTGTGCCGCTTATCCTGCTCTCAGGGTCGCGGGGATGCTGGAGTCTATTCCAGCAGTCATTGGGCAGCAGACGTGGAGACACCCTGGACAGTTCAAAATCCAACTCCCTCACAAGCTCAGACTCGATGGCCATCAGAGACCACTGAAAGCCTTTTCTGACCCATGGTTATTCTGAGTTTATTTTTTATCTATTTCAGTTGTGAAAATGTCCTCTCGCAGTTGGTTACAGGCAGTGTGAGAAAAAACCTGGGCACAAAAAAAAACATTGGAGAAGGTTGTCTGGAGTCCATTCCTCAGCACAAATTGCAATAGATTTGCAGAAGTCTTATCTTGCTCGGTGCTGACAAAAGACCTAAACTGGCTCAGCTCATCAGCAGCTAAGGCCTTGTCCAAGTCAGTTGGATATGAAGAGGAGAGAGCATCAGCCTGTTTGTGGAGACCAGTGTCATCACAGTCCATGTCAAATAAGATACCAAAGGGACCATATACGTCTCTGTATGCATCCAGCCGTTTGTTCAGTCCTGAGAGCAAACTGTCAACAATCACATTGAACGTCTCATCTTGGAACTTTTTACTCCCAGTGAGAACAACTTTGAGACAGGGTGTCTCTCCGCCTGCCACCCAGTGACTGCTGGGATAGGCTCCAGCATCCCTACGACCCTGAGAGCAGGACAAGCGGTTTGGATAATGGATGGATAGAGGGAGAACAACTTTGTTGTCGACTGCCTCATCATTGAAGGTTCCTCTTTTACTCATGCGGTGAGTCTCGTACTGGTAGGTCTGTGTCACACCTGTGATAGCCCAGTCAGATATCTCCAAGTCGGCAAACCACCCTCGTAGTGATGCAATGTAAGTACACAGCGATTCCAAAAGGTGCACAGTGGTCATTAGGTCCAAGTCCTTCTACAAGCTGTTGCTTGTAAGCTAGAATTGGTGCAGCACAGTGTCCCAAAATATGGTAATCAGCGCAATCTCCAGCTTCCCAAGATTCAGTGTGATGTTGGTAGTGAACACTTAATTCCATCGGTGGGTGGAAGCAGTGCAAAAAGCATATAGTGCTTGTATTAAGTAAAAAAAACTGGCTTGCTTCCTGACAACTATTTTCAACACAATTCACACCAACCAAATTCAAGGAATGTGCCACGCATGGAATGTAATGAATGAGTGGGTTGTTTTTCTTGAGATGAGCTTGCAACTCGTTATATTTCCCAGACATATTTGATGCATTGTCATATGCCTGGCCATGGCAGGTAGAGAGATCCAGCCCCAAATCGCTGACCATCTTCGTCACACAGTCAGCCAGATTTGACCCAGTGTGATTGTGAATGGGTTGAAATCCTAAGTCACTCAACAACTTTCCTTTCCTCACTCACAAATCGGAACACAAAAGTCAGTTGGTCCACGCGAGACATATCAGATGTAGAGTCTACTATCACAGAGAAATATTTTGCTCGCTGTAGTTCTGTAGCAATTGCTTGCTTTATTTTGTCACCCATTAAGCCAATACATTCTTCACAAATAGTTGATGACAAATATGAAGTCTTACCATGGTCCTTCTGACCATACTTCTAAAAATGTTCCTTTAAAAATGAATCAAACTGTGCGACCAGCTCTAGAATTCCCAGGTAATTACCATTGTGCGGGGATTCCAAAAGTTCGTCATCTCCCTGGAACAGAAGCCTCCTTTCACTCAAGGACTTAATGACGGCAACTACACACCTTAATGCCTCTTTCTAGTACTGACCATCCACTTCGATCTGCCAAAGGAAGCATCCACAGGGCCCACATGTTGAGTGCGACGTATAAGTGAAAGCATGCATTTTCTGTGCTTACCACTCATCTCATGTTCCATTGTTATTCTCTCAGGGTGTTTCCAGTCAGTAAACCCAGTAACAAATGCATTGCAATGTTTCGATAAAACTTTACTAGCAAAGCAATAAATTGCTCCGGTGGACGGTGAATATATAATCCATTCCCATGGTACAATTTCACCATTGTGAAGGTGTCTAGTCAGTGCATCGTTAGTGAGAGAATGGGTCTTGCCAGCTTCGTTCCCCCTCCAGGATGCTGGATACTTGGCGGCCCGATTCTGAAAGGCCGAAACCCCTTTCCTCAAAATTTCCTCCTGGACTTTCTCTGTAATCAGTCCCTATAATGCAGGGTCTTCACAAATGATGGGACCTGCTACTGCGAATGAGCTTCAAGTAACATTACTTTCCACTGTTTGGTCATCCCCGTCTTTGTCCATTTCTTCTCCCGTTCTTTCATCGTTTTCCCTATCTTGTTGTACCCCTAGCAGAGGCAGTGTGTCACTGCTGGAGCTAAAGACTTCCAGGCTAACGTTTTCGTTGCTAGCTAGCTGAGGCTGTGCATTGCTGCAACTGATGGTAGATGCTCCCAGGCTATCGTTACTACTTGCTAGCTCAACATCCTCCATCGGAATGCCCTCTTCTTCACTTTGTTTAGCTTTTCTGGAAAAAAAACTTATTAGAGGGACATTTTTTATTGTGGCCGCTTCTTTCACTTTCTTTTCCTTTCTTTTCATTCTTTTGGCAACCCCGCTGGGCTTTTGGTTAACGCTGTCCATTTTCTGCTGCTTGGCAGTTTTTCCTCCACACTTTTCACTGATACAACCTAAGTGATAGTGGGTCAGGTAAAAAATTAATCCACTGTTTTTAACCTTGACTTGGTTTAGAAAAAATGATCTTGAATCTGTACAATATAAACCATCTTCTCTCTATGCCCACCCACGTTGACCGTTAGCCAATCTATTTACCAGATCTCTAACAGTCAGAGAAGATGAAAGTCTTAAACTTGAAATTTTGCATAGTACCACATTGCTGTTACTTGACGTATAACGTATAAACAGTCGTGTAGAAAAGTGGTAAGAGCAGTGACGGCTGGTGGTGATGTTGGGTGGGTGGGCTAACAAATATAGTATACCCATCTATAGTTCACACTGCAGCAACAGCAACATAACGTTTGATATACCAAATTCGAGCAACGACACTTTTCCTTGTTATAGCAAGTGCTCTACAACAACACTATAGAGAAGAATGGCCTGATGCCAACTCTCTCTCTCTCTCTCTCTCTCTCTCTCTCTCTCTCTCTCTCTCTCTCTCTCACACACACACACACACACACACACACACACCCTTTGACAATTTTTCTCTGTACACATTAGCACATGCCATTTTTAACAAGAAAAACATATGCAAAAATGATGGAATGATATGCTACATGATAGAACAGAATGCAAAATTATCCATCCATCCTTTATCCAAACTGCTTATCCTGCTCTCAGGGTCGCGGGGATGCTGGAGCCTATCCCATCAGTTATTGGGCGGCAGAAGGGAAGACACCCTGGACACGCCACCAGGCCCTCACAGGGCCCACACAATGCAGAATCATGTCGCCTACAATGTCAGAAAAGGCCTCACCGAAGGGATGCACAATAAAACGTTTCCCAACTGAAACGACTGCCAATAAATACCGCAACTGTTTTTATCACAGCTGTTTTGCAACACATTGTGTCAAACATGTCCCGAATAAAACAATTTGGTAAGCACAGCAAAAGTAACGGCCATTATAGAAGAGAGACAAGCAATACGTAGACAGGAAAGCTAAACGTGTCTGATGGTCTTTTAAGAGGTCTATAGGCTTGGGCCTACCTTATTTGAAGAGAAGCTCACATCGACGACTTTTCTGGGATGCGAACCGGTTAATCACCACGTCACTGAAGTCCGGTGATTTTTGGATGAAGTCCCGCTCATCAGACAGCATAGCCGGGTGTTCAGCCTATCCTGTCCCATAGTGCTTCGGAGGAATGATTTGATCCTCTTAAGTGTACTGAAACACCTCTCTGACTCTGCAGATGCCATGGGGGTTGTGATGGCTATCTGTGTTAATTTCGATGTTTCAGAAAAAGTGCTCTGAATATTGTTCTCAGATTGTTCCCCGAGTACAATCACGCACTGGCTTACACTTGCCACATCGGTTGTCTCAGCTTGCACAGCCACAAATGGTGACTGCGACATTTCATCAGCCAATTTTTGTCCATAAACAGATAACATACAATCAAGCAACTCATTTTGGCCTGTCTTAGACGTGTACTTGGCAACCTGTGTGTTTGACAGGTGATCAGCTATCTGGATATCCAAAAAAGAGAACTGGTCAACGAAGTCCAGAAACACGCCCCGCTGGAGGGAAGTCGGAGGTTCGTCGGACCCCCGCAGAGCTAGCTCACGTGCCCCACAAAATGTAATACAGTCCACAATCCGTGATCATGAACGCATGTTTTACTTAACCAGCTCGTTGCGTGTCTGTATAGAAATGCGGCGGCCCTTATCAAGTTGACAGGCGATGTTAACTTTACCCAGCATTGATAGCTTTACGCTGTTTCCTATGTGACTTGTGCTGCATTCGTGTTTCCTAGTTTTGCCGGATAAATGTTTCAAATCCACAATTCCTTGTTGGGTCCAAGCCGCGTCTCCCCCAGAAAGCAAGCACGGGAAACAATAAAAGGGAATTTTTAGCTACACTTGCCGTTAGCCAGTCCTTTTGTTGAAACCAAGTAACACAAAACTTACGATTTTGTCGTTTGTCCTTTTGTGTTATTTGAACATCGTTTGGCCGATGTGTCCCCGGTCTCTTCCCTTCCGATTTTTCCTCCAAAGACATTGAAGAAAATGGACGAGAAACTAAATAATCCACCTCGTTCATGCTAACGCCCGCGGCCGCCATTGCCAGTCACTCACTTTTCTCCCTTCCCAGTCCCACTCTCACACAAGTAGCACTTCGCTGTATGTGTCTGTGCTGCCATTGGTCAAAAGTCAGTGGCCTGTGGGCTGCTTGAATTTAGCCCAAATGATCAGCAAATCAAAGGGGCTTGCCAAGACCCCTGTCACTCACGTAGCACAAAGATGAATGGAAGCTGATGCAATTGTGTTTGGGCTGTAAAAAATTAGCCCATTTAGAAGCATTTTGAGTGTGTTTTTTGTGTGTGTGACCATTTAGTGCTCTTGCTGCTCTTAGGTTCCACCAAATATTAAAGTAATCTGATCTAAGGGTTTTTTTAACAACAATTTTTTCATCTTTATTATAAAAGATAGGGAGGGCTATCTCCCTATCTTTTACAATAAAGATAAAGATGAGAAAATTCCCTGTTAGCACATTTATACCAGACGTCCCTGGGTAAGAGGGTTCCTGGCATGTGACTTGTGTTTAACGTATTGGACACCGATCGACAGACGGGAAAAAATATGCACAGACTCTTTGAATCAACTTAATCTGATCGAACTCTAGTTAATCTGAAATTAGCTAAACGACAAAACCAACACACTCTGGTTAGCGTTAGCATAACCTCTAAACTTAATAAACTTTCGGAAACTTGACAAAGATTAAAAACAGCAATTTAATCGGCCCTCGGGAAATTTTGATGAAACTTAAATATCGTGTAATTCAAGAGACAAACGTCTAAATTTTCTAAATGCAACACACTGAGTCGGCGCTTACCATGATGTCGGACTACTCGCCACAGCTCAGCGTGTGCGCCATCACGGCCATCATTACGGTAAACGCCGAGTCACGTGGTCTCCTCCAGGTTACCGTACTACGATACACGTTAAACCAAGGAGCCTGCAAAGCGTGGCAGAGCCGTTGCGGTCGCGGGAAGCCCACAGCCTCGCCTTTGCCCGCTGGAGCATTTTTTTTTCTTTCTTCATGTTTTGATTTCACTAATGGTGAGAACCAGGACTCACTTCAGCAGCAAAATTATCGCCTCAGCATTGCCGAACGACAGTTCAAGCTTAACTGACTGTCAAACCATTGACGTGTTCGGGTTTCAGACTATTTGCAGCCCTGCGCCTCGTTCACTGCTGTATGCAAATACTGAAGTCTGAACATAGCACGCGAAAACTAAAACCGCTGACAGACTGCAGTCTTAAATAAACCGGCTAAAAGACAAGGGAGGCGTTTTGAATGTAGTGTGTTTATTCAAGCAACAAACTCCAGACCCAAATAACATCACGTTACATAATCGGCAGAGTTTAAAGAGATAAATCTCGCTGTCTTTTTAACCACTTGGCACTTCGACAGCCATATCTTGTGATTTATCCAACCGGCTACTTAACGCTTCAAACGTGTCCGATCTGTAACTCTACTTCTGCATATCTATAAACAGTGTTATCTACAATGTTATCTATCATCACTGTATAACCATATGAAATATAATGATTTACTTTTTGAAAAAAAAGTATTACAACTATTATTTCTGGTCATCGGTTGAATAAAACACTACAGCACCATCTGAGAATCTAGAAAAAAAATGCAAACACACTGAATGCAAACTAACACCAAAGCAGACACTGGATAGTATTGCTCATACAGTTGCTCATACAGTTTGAACACAACAGCAACAACAGTAATCTTAATACCGTAATCTTAATGTCACTGGAGTGTCCTGATATAGCTTGCCATTCGCTGTTTCTTTTTTTTTTACAAGTCTATACATTGCTCTGATACACAGATCAAGTGAAAGGAACACAATAAGACACAGGAAGAACTGTGCTGTAATTACTACCTGTGCAGAATCTCAATCCCCATTTCTGGAATCTCCCAGCAGTTTTTAGGAAAAGGAGATGGTGGCGTGAACAAGGGATCAAGGAACTGTTGACTTTAAAATTATGGTCTTTCCTTTCAGGGCTGCAAATGGCAAACAACTGACATACAACCAGCATGCAAGACTCACATGTACAAGAAAAAAAGCCTATGGTTTCTCGTACATCCTTGTCTATCATGATGTAGGTGTACTGCAGCTCATGTTTAAACAGAGAACACATCTGTGCAACATTGTCCAGGTATGACCTACACTTTAGATCAAAACAGCAGAAACCTTAGTTTAACTTGCACATTGAAATGCCCATTTATGAATGGTGCTCAAAATAACCCCCTGAAAAACATGAATCCATAATAGTAAAGGACCTGTATCCTTCCTCCAAAAACTCCTTGGCTTTGTTTATATTAAGGCACATCAGTAGTCACTGAGGGTTGCGCTGGATGCATCCAATTATTTATTTGTTCATTCCCGTTGAATTAGCGTCCCATGGTTGGCATGGTAACAGCTGGGCTCTTCAGGGTGGCGTCCTCAGCCTTCCACTGCGACGTTACCGTCTTGATCTGAGTGTAGAACTGGATGCCCTGGTGATAAATACAGCAATAGAAGACTATTACTATGACAACAGGCTACCAACCAGTACCCACTGACTGTCTGTTTTGCCAGGATTCGTTTTGATTTCGTCTGCAGGATACAGAATTCCTTATTTACCTGTTTGCCATAAAAATTAGTGTCTCCTCTGAATGAGCCTCTGGAGCCAGTGAAGGAGAACATAGGCAGAGGGACAGGGATGGGCACGTTCACACCAATCTACACAAAGACAAACAGCAAAGCTTGTCAAACATGAGACTACAATATCATGTTATGATGTATAATTAACAACAACAAAAACAAAAAAGCACACACTAACAGTTGATTTGCTTCTTATTCAGTCTGCCATGCTACCTTGCTTTATGACAGTTGGCCTCACCTGTCCAACATCCACCTCATGTGTGAATTTGCGGGCAGTAGCTCCGTTTGTAGTGAAGATGGCAGTACCATTGCCGTAGGGGTTATTGTTGATTAAAGCGACAGCTTCGTCGAGGCTGTCTGCCTCCAGGACTACGAGCACCGGCCCAAAGATCTCCTCCTTGTAACATTTCATGTCCGGCTAGAAGGAACAAGAACAGAATGATTACACCTGTGTTTCATTTACCACTGAATATGCAGAGCACACCAGCCAGAGTAACTACTGTCTATTCTAATTTGTACTGGTGTCAGGGAAAGTATTTGAATTAAAATGTTGTAAACAGTTCCCATTCCCTTTCATAAGACCAAAAATACATAGCTTTTAAACATGAAATGGATTGCAAAATAAGAAAGAAAGAAAGAAAGAAAAAAGGCCCCCAAAAAATAAGAACTACACAGTTGATAAAGTCTATTAAAACATGTTGGGGCTATCTATCAGTGTAACAGCTTCACCTAAATTACAAATACCCAAAAGCCAGGGAGGACAAAAATGTTGGAAATAATTGGCTTCTAACTATTATGATAACCAAATGAAGGGTTAAGTAGAGGAGTATGCAAGCCACATTTTGTGCAACAAAGTTGTTTGGATACTTATTTTAAAAATTCAAGCGCAACATGTGCTATGCCAACACTCGAGTGATGTGAATATATATATGGATGGGCGAGGCGACCACACATTTTTCTAAAACCCTCATATGTAGGCAGCGTACATCCACTGCAATAAACTTGTACTACTGAAGAATACTCGCAGCCTTGTGTAGGAATAAAGCTGTTACAGAAGGTTTTTGAAGCCTGAAAATTCACATCATTACATAACCAGTAAAAAAAGAAAGACATTTATGTATGGTTAAAGACTGGATTTGAGTTACTTATCCATCATCATCATTTTCAATGATAAACTTTAGAATACTTTGCTTCATTTTCATCACACAGATTTAATATAGCTTAATTATGAACTGATAAAACCCCAAGTGTTATTGTAATGCTCAGCAAGGGAAAAATTCTGCAATCGTGTGAAATTTTATTTATTTATAATTCTTAGGATAACTGATGATATCAAAACACATCCCAGGCTCACCCTCCCTACCCATGTAAATGTATGCCTACATGCAAGTTATACATGGGTTACATTCTAGTTATAGGGATTCATGAACATAACTGCATGATGTGTATATATATATAAAAAAAACTCCTACTTCCACAATAAGATGGATGGGAAAGCCAACTCATTCATCCGAAAGTGACTGGGGCTGCCGCGGTGCCTCTCTGAAATGGGCCTCTTTGGGGAAGTACATCTTGCAGCTGCCAGTGCAATCCATCAGTTCGGGCTACAAGCAGGAATAGGCCAGACTGGTTCTCGAATTGAGATTGTTCACCGATCAGTCAGTGAAGAACACAAATGCCAAGGTCCCTACTAGCCCGGAGAGGAAGCCCAAACTGAGGTCGACCGAGCTGTTGGTAGGCTGCAGCACCAAGAACTCGTCAGCATGGTCTAGGCAGGAAGGGCAGGCCTAGGGTAGGGGAAAAGCTCCACGTTTTTGGTCTAATGCCAATCGGAGAGAGACAAAGAAGATTGTAGTATCTGAGGTGACAAAGATGGATGAATAGTGCTACAAGATCAAGGCTGTGTCATTGGGCCGACAAGGAAGATGAACCCCCTGGGATGGGGTTGTTGGCCGGAAAATCACCTGGGTCAGACTTTAGAAAGATCCCACAGGCAAGATTCAGCTTCTTTATGTCAGCCTATGACACGCTTCCCTGTCCTCAGAAGCTCTACCAGTGGTTCGGGAATGAAGAATGCTACTCATTCTGCAGTGATCCCAATGTAAGCCTCCAGCACATCTTGTCAGGCTGCAAGACTGCACTTTCAAAGGGGTGCAACAGATGCAGCCATGATCAGGTACTGAGAAAGCTGGCCGAGTTGCTGGAGGGGTGTAGACAGGAATGCAGGGGATGTTCACAACCAGTGGAACGTCACATCTTTTGTTATCAGGGAAGGCGGGGGAAGAGGAAGCACCAGGCCAAGAAAAACACCAAGGCTCTTTTCCTCTGACCAGGAGTGGGATGAAAGTGATCTCAGCAGGCACCTCCAGTTCCCCGGTAGATTACCACATAGCTCCATCCTGATAGTTGTGTGGTACACCAAGGCAAAAGCTGTACTCTTCATTGAGCTCACAGTACCATGGTAGGAGGGCACTGAGGCTGCCTTCGAATGAAAGAAGACCAAGTACTCAGAACTGGCTGCTGAGTGCAAGCAGACCGGCTGGAACACCACCATTTACCCAGTGGAGGTTGGATGCTGAGGCTTTGTGGGGCTGCCAACTACATGCCTGCTGAAGGATGCAGGAGTGATGGGAGCAAAGCTGAAGAAGGCAACAAAAGAACTGGCAGAGGGGGCAGAGAAGGGCAGCTTTTGGCTGTGGAGGAAAGACAAGTGTTGGGGAAAGAATACCTCACCCAGACGCCAGCTGCAGAGGGTGGCAGGGAGATGTCCCTGTCACTGCTCCGCCACCAGGAGACATTCCAGGATTAAAGGAGCAAAATGTTGAAGATCAGTGGTTCCTGAATGATGACCCGGCAGCTGACCCACGGGCACCGCAAGTGGTGTGATAGGCAATAATGCCTAGCAGGTAATACCAGCTACTGCTACATTTACAGCACCGGTGCCTGGAAGCAATTCATGATGGGAACCATTTGTGGCATTCCTTGAGGAAATAACACCACCCACCCCCACCAATCATTCAATCAATCAAAGTAAACAAACAAACACATTTTTAAAAAAAGAAAGAAAGAAATTATTCCGAAAAAAGAGGTAAAAGGCCAGCTGCCCTTCACTAACAAAAAGCCAGAGTTAAGTGGCAGTCATATCACAGAATAATAATTGTAGCACCCACCATTTGCTGTTTTACCATATTAGCAGAGTGGGTGACGCTAATTGGATATAGCTTCAGCTAACTTGTTCGTAAGGTATGCTAGCCTACACATAGCCATATACTTTGGCAGTAACTTCAGATCTCTAGCTAGACTACTTACAGTACAACAAAACGTCTTTATTAAAAACATGGATGACCCAATTAAATGCTCAGATATCTCCATGCATATACCTTTCAATTGCAGGCGCTACAAACACACACCGCTAGGGCCTGCAAAGGCATTGGCTGCCTCTGGAAAGGGCAAAGTTAATTTATTTTACTCTTTGTACAACATTTAGTCCTAGAATGACTCTGCATAGCAAAACTGTCTCCATTGTGTACAATGGCTGAGGCATGCACAAAGACATTCTTGCCCAGTGACATGAATGCTGCTTTAACACTAGAACGACCAAGACATGCAGGGCAGGTGAATCGGCCATACTAAATTGCCCCTAGGTATGAGAGTGTGTGTGTGTGTGTGTGTGTGTGTGTGTGTGTGTGTGTGTGTGTGTGTGTGTGTGTGTGTGTGTGTGTGTGGGCCCTGTGTGATGGCCTGGCGGCCCGTCCAAGGTATCTCCCACCTGCCGCCCAATGACTGCTGGGCTAGGCTCCAGCATTCTCGTTACCCTGAGAGCAGGAGAAGCGGTTTGGATAATGGATGGATAGAATAACTTTTGGGGGGGGGGGGGGGATACAGACCTGCTGCTCCCTGAATTCCCCTAAAATTGCATATATTTGCATTAAAATGAGTTTTAGATCAATTGGACAAAAAAAAATCCAGGGTGTCTCCCTGCCTGCCACCCAATGACTGCTGGGGTAGGCTCCAGCATCCCCGCAACCCTGAGAGCAGGATAAGCAGTTTGAATAATGGACAGATGGATGAATGGATGATAAAATCTACCAAAAATGACCATGACCGGTCAAAATGACCGCTCGTAATTTGCGCATGATCATGCGCATCATGTCACTATTTATGACGTGTTTTGGTTGCATCATCTCCTTCGCGAAGTTCATTGCTCTGTCCTACAAAAAACTATCGTTCTCCAGTGCAGAGTAATAGTCTAAACTTGATTTTTGATTATTGCCAACATGTCTGGGTACAGACGCCGTTTCAGGTGCACCGTGACTACCACCGAAGTGTTGGACAGCGGCCATTTTAAATTTAAAAATAGTATTAAATTGTTAAAATGTTAATTTTGGTGTCAGTCGTTTCTTAACAGACATACTAACATTTGTAATGCATTAATAGCTCAACTGGGTATTTATCTTGACAGATTATAGAGTTTAAAAACCATGGGCGGGTTCTAGTAGTTTTTACGTTCCGGTCGCTGTTTGGGACTGTTTGAATTTATTTTCAGTTCTTTTTTTAAATTTCACATTTTATAGGCCTTGTTACATTTGTTAGATTAGCAATATATGTTTTCCATTTTGTTTTTCAGGTAATATTTTCACTTTTTCAATTCTGCTATTCAAGTTCGACCAGGTCTCTCTGAAGTTCCAATCATTTAAAAATAGTATTACAGTTGTTAAAATGTTAATTTTTGTGTCAGTCGTTTCCTAACAGACATACTAACAAATAAATTAATATCTCAATTGAGTATTTATCTTGACAGACTACAGAGTTTAAAAACCAGTGGTCATTTTGACCGCCCATGGTCATTTTAGGTAGGCGTGAAATCCCGGTTGTTCTAGTGTTAAAGCTGCCAAATCCTTTGCCACTCTTTTTTGACAGCTTGACATATGTCTTATTTCCCTTAGCTTGATTAGCAGTGTTTAGCAGGGTTGGGACGATTCTCAAATCTCACGGTTCGATACGTCTCATGATTCAGGGCTCACGATTTCGATTTCATACGATGCAGTAGATGCCTTGGTAAGCAAAAGACAAAACACCATTAACAGTTCTCTATTTTTCATTTATTTTAAAAATTAAGCCCAACACTTTGGCATTATCAAGGCACGTATTCAAACGTAATGCAAGTGCAAAAGTTCTAAATAGATTCTGTGCCATCTTTTCTTGTTTTGTAACACAACTGCTTTAATAAAACCATTAAAACATAATTCAGTAGCTAATTTAGAAGTGAACATAACATAACCCAAGTAATATAATGAGCCGTCAGTCAAATAACTCTCCGTGGCTCTCAAGGTCCATGAGTTGGTGGTCAAAGCCAAGTGGTACGCTTCACACTTACCTCGTCCAGAATTCTCTGCTGTGTTTCGTCATACCGGTCGGGAGTGTTGTTGCATGCGATGTGGCGCCCTGATGGTAAAGTGTAGCAGGGACCAAAGTGTCCAATATTTTAATCATGTGTTTAAATCCAGAATCTCCCACTACTGCAAGTGGCTGCATATCCTTGGCTAACGAACTGTCTTAATACTTTAGTGATTGATTTTGCTCTGCCTGAATCGGCGGGCAACAGCTGTTTCAAAGCAACAGGAATAAGTTGCTGCGTCATTTTTTTTTTTTTGCTGCCTAAGCCTGACGTTAAAGACACCAAAGGATGATGCCGGCGTAAATGGGCAAATATGTTCGACGTGCTCCCACCTGTGTAAAATGCCTGCACACCGTCTCCCCTCAATCCACTTGTGCTTTGAGTGGCTGTTGCAGCTAGAAAAGCGCTATATAAAATGCAACTTGACTGATTGCTTTTCCCCGTCTTTATCCAATGTAAAACTAAATCCATAATGCCCCCAAACAGCCGACCTGTAAGACGGTGGTGCATCCTTCAAGTCGTAGCTTAAGGTTTTCACCTTCGTTTGCCATTTTTTGCTTTATGCAGAACATCTATTTAGCTAGTGCAACACGTAGAAACGCGCATCCATCAATTGTGCCAACAGTCAGAAGGTTCCACACCCACAAACGAATTTGTTAAAGTGGCCTGTGTAATCGGCTAGCTATATTCATTATATATCCCTGTGACGTTACAATGATTCGGGAAAACTTAAAATTACCATTTGTATTTATGGTGTTTTATTTTTGCACTTTCGCCAAGGCCACTACAAAATAGGCTACGTAATGTCACCAAAGCAGGAAGTACGTTCGCCCAATTAATAACACATGAGCTCACAAAATTGGGAGCGTGTCAAACCGTGAAGACCGTATCGAACGATTTGGAATTCAATCCAGTATCGTCCCACCCCTAGTGTTTAGATCTCAAAAACTTGTTCAATAACCCCAAACTAACAGTGGAAGTCTACAATGCGTTGTGAAAGTGGGAAATTAGCTCCATATAAGACCCAATGCCTGGCAATTAAGCAATATGGGAAGTAAAAGAGAAGTATGGGTGACCTGCTTGTTCCTGGCTGAATCTCCCTTGATGTCTCACCTTAACACCGCCAAGGATGGTGGGTCCTACAAAGTTTCCGTTCTCATAACCTTTGACTTTGACATTTCTTCCATCCAGCAGCAGCTTGGCGCCTTCATCTGCCCCACTCTGGATCAAAGAGTCCACCCTGGCCTTGGCTTCAGGGGAAATCAGAGGGCCTACATCTGCCCCAGGCTGATCGCCTTCAGGGCAGGCAAACACGCACGCATACAAGCACACACATTAGAACGACAGTAAGCTTTTCACAGGGTAATTGTCTTACCTTCAAATTTTACAACAAATCCCTGACAATATATTTTATTTGAAAGATCTAAAAAAAGAAAAGAAAATTAGAACGCGCATTCATGCACACATATACACTATATATATATATATATATATATATATAAATCAAATATAAAAAAAAAATCTCCCATGTTTACAGTTTCTGTGGAATTTACCTGCATTGACGCGCAGTGCTTTAGAGCGCTCCACCAACTCAGGCAGCCAATCCCGAGCTTCGCCCACCAGAATGGCGGTTGAGAGAGCCATACAACGCTGGCCTGCTGCCCCAAATGCAGCACCCACCAGCTGGTTAAGGGTGTTCTCTTTGTTGGCATCTGGCATTACCACACCATGATTCTTGGCACCCTAAAATGCAAAATGCAGGACAAAGCTCTGTAGGGTTTCTCTGCAATTCTTTAAGACAACAAACAAGAACAGAAAAAAAGCTAATTGCAAATTGAACAAACATCAGCGATTTACAGTCATTTACCATTTTTGTCTTGATATTAGAAAGTACATTTTGGTCTATAATAATGGGCACAATGGAAACTTTGTATTTCTACCCATGGATGGATAATTACAAACAATATTTTAAATGTTACAATTATGTCCTCTGAATGTACCATGTTAGACTGTACTCTCTTGCCATTCTTGGAGCCCCGCTCGTAGATGTACTCTCCAGCTTGATTTGAACCCACAAAGCTGATAGCTTTGATGGCTGGATGATCACAAATGAAGTTCACAGCTACAATTATATTAAAAAAAGACAAAAGAAAATTAAAATCCACTCCTCATGAACGACACATGCTAAAGGCACCATCGAACAGTGCAATGACTTATGATATACAGCTTGAAACGGATCCTTCTTGCCAATAGCACTTTGGAAGATTAGCTTCAGATATGGACTCTACATATTGTACAAATCTGCCATATATATATTGCCTAGGGGAGTATCATTGGTGTTTAACGAACCCTTGACCTTTCCCATTACCTAACACAGTTTTCACATTTTCTGAACCGAATGAGTTTAAGAACGTATACACACAAATGCCGCTAGCGCTCCATTTACATCTTTTAGTTACTGTAGTGCACACACACACATGCATGTTGGCCATGGATGATGTTCAATGTCACACACACACCTGCATGTTGGCCATGGATGATGTTCAAGGTTCCATCTGGTGCCCCAGAGTCCTGGAGAAGCCTTGCCAGGAGCATGGTACACCCTGGGACACGTTCAGACGGTTTCATCAGGTAGGTATTTCCGCATACCATGCCAATAGGAAACATCCATAGGGGGATCATGGCAGGGAAGTTGAAAGGGGCAATGCCAGCACAAACCCCAATGGGCAGGCGATAGGTGTAAGTGTCCATGTCCTTAGTGATAGAAGGAAGGGTCTCCCCCAGCATCAGGGATGTAATGCTGCAGGCATGCTCCACTACCTCTAGGGGGCAGAGATGAGCAAAGCAATAGTCAGGAAAAACCCAGGGAGAGATTCTGCATGAGAGATTACAATAGGTTGATGAATTAGGAATGTGCTACAGGACAGAGACTCCAGTCTGATTGTCCCACTGATCTGTGTTGAAGTCCAGTGAGAAGATTCAACAAAGCGGTGTTTTTCTCAATACTGAGGTATCAGTGAAGTATGTCTGTACAATTCTAAGGAGTCATGATGGTAGTTTTCTTATGAAATCATAGTTAAACTTGTAGTAGCCTGAATCCTGATTTATTAATTTAATAAATTGTGAGGTGGGCTGTGTTCACAATAGTTTGATGTGTGTGAATTAATTAATTGTAAAGCGCTTTGAGTGGCTGTTGTAGCTAGAAAAGCGCTATATAAAATGCAATTTGACTGATTGACATCCAACGTTTTAATGTGGCAAAAAAAGTGAACCTCTCAGTTCAGCACTAAAATTGAGGACTGAAATCTCTTTGCCAATGCTATGCTAGACCTGTCAGTTCAGTCAAAAAAAAAAAAAAGCATGTGAAGGCCTACAAGCAGTTGGTAGTATTACTGTTCCCTGTCTAATTGACCATGCCTGCTTCTAGATTTTACATACTCTCGCTACACTGCAATTTACCACCAGCATCAGTGTTTATTAGGCAAAGATAAGAAGGGTCATCTCTGTAGGCTTACAGCTTCCACTGAATAACAAAAAAGTCCATCCATTATCCAAATCGCTTATCCTGCTCTAAGGGTTGCGGGGTTGCTGGAGCCTATCTCAGCAGTCAGTGGGCGGCAGGTGGGGAGACACCCTGGACAGACCGCCAGTTTCAAACTTAAATAATTACTCCACTGTTGGAAAATACAGCATTATGCAGTCCAGAGTGAGACAGCTCATGCTTGAGCATTGCAACCTCGTGCATGAGCATTGCAGTGAATAAGACCCCATCTGGAAACACAAGAAGCCTTTGAAAAGGCATTCATGGGGGATGCATATTAAACATTCCTGATGAGATTATCCTGCGTAAAAAAAAAATCCCTAAATAAAGACACGGACTTACCTGTCCCTCTTAAAAAATAAAAAAAATAAAAGCTACGTTTTATTCTATGAACATGCTTCACTGCATTTTCTAGTGTGTATGGGGGCTTCAATTCAAAGATACAAATTCATTCATTTTTTTCTCAGCACAAACTGTTGGCCTTCTAAACTTAGGAAGCTGGTCACTTTGCCAATACATTAAAAAAAATATCTGCAGTACTGGCAAACTGCTTCTGTGAGCCTGCAAATCAGCTGATCAGTTAAGTTACCAAGCCAAATAATATGGGCATCAACAGTAAGTATAGAGTCTATGCAGTCCCGTGGCAGATTTGTACAGATGACATCAAGTTCTGTATGAATTCAAAAAAGGATTATGGGTGTTGCGAGAGAATTTACAGCTAAGCTGTATGATTCATAGCTGATGTTCAATTTTCACAATTCATCTTTGACTTGATTTCTTCAATTCTAAATTGATTTGATAAAGAGCAAATTTCAATCGAAGAAAATGTCAACCCTATTAAATGATCTGAATTTGCATTCTTGACCTTAATATGAGATTTTCCCAGGAAACAAGGACAATTAAGACTGAAGAACATTTCAATAAGGGAACTTGCTCTCTGACTAGGCTCATTCATTCACAATTTCTCTTTAATTGAACAAGGTTGTCAAAAGTCAATTGTACAGTTGTGGGTCGGATCCATGCTTTACTTACGCAGTCCTCTGAATACATCACCCTCAGCATCAGCCAGAGTCTTGCCCTGTTCCACAGTTATCATCTTAGCCAGCTCTTTCTGAAATGCCAAAAGAAAAATCCCTCCTGATTGAAAACTCAAGGCAACATCATTAGCTCACTCTGTAACAGTTTATATAAGGACTGGAAGAAATAATAATCAGTGAATAAAAGCTCTGCCAACTCATGAATGATCAATTAATTATTCAACATAAGGATGTTTAAAAAAAAACCCTACAATGTTATCTTTAATGAGCTGCTGGTAGCGAAGAAAGATCTGCTGCCGGCTGAGAATGGAGGTCTCAGACCAAGAGTTGAAGGCCCTGGAGCAGGAGTTCACGGCTGCCAGCATCTCCTCCTGGGTAGCTTTGGGAACACGTCCCACCACCTCATTAGTGGCCTGACGAATAGGAGACAGGACGATCCAGACTGCATTAGACTTGACTGAGAACAGTGCAAGTTATTTATCAGTATTAGTGCTAGACTTAAATCCATCGATATTTATAACCAGCTTTTATGTTGAATCTTTCATAAAAGGCATAAAATTCAAAGAGTGGGGATATATATATATATTTTCTTTTGCATTCTTTAAATAATCCATCATTGCCTTGCTGGAGGCAAAGAAAACAAAATGCAACAGGGCAGCAATTATAAAAGGAACACATGCACCAATATGATAAGCAGATATTCAACTGGGTGTGTAGACTTCATTCCAATTTCCACACTTAAGCAATCAAAATGACAGAAATTGAACATTTGAGACTCAAGATTTACCTCACCAGCTTTAAACAAAATGACAGTCAAATGGCTTGACAGGTTTTTCTGGTGTGTTCAGCCTCTTATTTGAAATGTGTAATACATGACTTATTGCTGTAGAGGTTAGGTAGTAATTTTGAATGCAAAGATACTTACGGGGTTGTGAATGTCAAGCCATTCTGCGCTGTTGGATTCTACAAATTTTCCATCAATGAACAGTTTGGTGGTGGGCTGGAGGATTACAGAAGAAAATACATCAATATATAGCATGGTATCTTCCTCTCTAGTTAAATTATTGCTGAGCCCCAACATGTTAAAAATAAGCACGTTTTAAATTGTAGTATGGGTTTACATAATGTTGGGTAAACGATCAGTCTCCCTTCCATTAGGTAGAAAAAAGTTCCAGTATGAAAGCCCTTACCACTGAGGAGGAGGAGTAATACACACGGCTCAACTGGAGCGGGCCCTGACATGAAACAAGACCAACACATGAGCTTATGCAACATGAAATTCCTTGGCTAAAGGCCCAAGCAGCAGGGACAGGTGATGGGCCTGCATGCAAAATTATTTAACATTTCGGTTTATGTGTTTCAAATAATTCCTACCCCTATCTTCTCTTATAAAACTTGCAATTTGTACATGCAAATTTAAATGCCTGCAAACGCTGAGGTGAACTGTGTGCAGCGTGCATGTCTGGAATTACTGTTAGCCAACGCTGGTTAGCTAAATAAGTGCACACGCGGGGAAAACCTCCAATTCTTTAAAAGCTGAAAACAAACAGAATTTACCTTCTTGGTCAACAAAGACCTAACGAGAATTCCTGCCATATTTGAGACGAGCTATGTATCTTGAGCCCTTGCTCCGACCCTCGAGACCCCGAGGCTGAATGGAGTGGAAACTGAGGGATCTAGTTGCAGTTGACAGAAGCAAAACTAATGCTGTGCTTTTATACGATCTACAGTTCTACGTAACCTAACTGGTGACTCAGTGGCAAACAATGCGATGGTTTAACGATCGATGAAATAAACACCCCCCCCCACCGTCACTTACCATTTCCGTTTAGCGTGGGCGGGACAGGAATACCGTACCAACCAATCAACACACGGATCTCTTCTTCATCCTCTTTTAAATGGCAAATTGCAACCGGCAGGAGCATTATCGCCACCAACTGTCGTATTACATTGTGACTAAATCCGCCTATCTAATCTAAATTATAGTAAAAAAAAAAATTCTTCCCCATCCCTCATTCGAAATCTTTGAGAGGGCCTGAAAGCCTCTCTCAACAGCCCCTGCACGTCCTCTCCCGTAATTCCCACGATATCCCAAAACTTTATCGCTGCTTCGACCACTATCTCTATTCTCTCTGATTTCCTTTCTGCCTCAGAGGCACAGTTAATCACCATGGCCAGAAATGCTAAGAACTTAATATTGTCCTTATCAAAAAGAACATTCATCATGCTTCCTACCTGATTTGTTCTACCTTACTTCTTGAATCTTTTCTTTCTTGGCTGCTTCCTCATAGCCCTCTCTTGAGCCTGATCCTCTTGATTTTCATCTCTTTCTTTCTCTTTGGACAGTCTGCTTGCCATGCCCCACGACCCCCCCCCCCACACACACACACACACTGATTAAACGTGGGTTCGTTTCCACAGTTTCTCCTGCGGCATGTCTCATCTCCACATTTACCACGTATCCCTAAATGTCAACACGCAAGCGAGCTGTGTCTAAATTTCTAACAATGTTTGCACTGAATGGGTTTGGGAACAAAATGCCTTACTGGGTAACCAATATGATCCAAGAAAACTTTGTCACGCTGGATTTCTGATTCAAAATGCGACACAACAGATGCTGTTGTACACCATTTTCCGTCATCAACCCTGAACAGTGAATGACTAAGGACAGAATGTTGTGTTGCTGCTGTAAAACCCCTTGAGGCAAATTTGTGATATTGGGCTATACAAATAAAATTGACTTGACTTGGCTTTCAACACACGCCCTGAATTATACGAATCCGATTGGCTGTTCCACATACGCTCCGCCTCCTCTTGGTTTCCATATCTCCAATTGGTTAAAAGTCCGCGTCTCCGTACTTTGCCTTTATGGAAAGTGAGTATTTCTTTACGATTTTCTAATGTGATGTCGGTAAATAAAAATGTATATTACTTTCAGCATCAGGATCCAGCCCCTTCCAGGGGTCCCCAACCTTTTTTTGCACCGCGGACTGGTCTAATATTGACAATATTCTGGCGGACCGGGGGAGGGGTGGGTTAATAACGACCGGAATATACTAGGTTTATAAATCAATAGTATCATAACATTTAAAGTAACGTGTGGATATTAAACACACAGCGCATATTTTCCTCGCATTGACATAACATTCATTATAACAACATTGCGACTCACCAATATCACTGAATCGGTGGGAGCCCTGGGCTTGTTTCCCTGCAACAGGACGATCGAGGGGTGGTGGGAGACAGCGACCCCCGAAGGGTGTTTCTTATGTCCAGTCTACTCCGCAATTTTGTTTTCGTTGCACTCATTGCAGAAAACCCCGCTTCACACAGACATGATGTTGGAAATTGAAGCACAGTTGTCAGTGCTTTCGTGGCTATCTCAGAATATTCAGCCTTGACTTGGATCCAGACATACGTACTTCTCAGCCCACCGTCATTTGCAAGCTCGAGGAGTTGATCCTCTTCACGCACTGACGTGGACGATTCGCCGGGGACATTCACAAATGGGTCACGGATCCATTCCTTTGGGTCATCTGCGGTTGGGAACTACCGCTCAAATTCTGTCGACAGCGAAGCCAGGTGATCGCGCACCAGCTGGGAGAAGGACGGTGCACCCCCAGTCTCTCCCAAAATCCCAGCTACTGTTTGGAAGTTCCAAATATTAGCTGAGATTTCGGCGAGTGGACAGGGACATAACGTCCCTGTCCACTCGCCGTCCCCACAATTCCAGTTTGGCTTTGAATGCAGACACTTTATCTGGCAACTTGAAGACAGTTGTCATTCTCCCCTGAAGTGACAAGTTGAGTTCATTGGGGAGGTTGAAGAGGTCACACAGATAAGCGAGTTTTGTTATCCACTCCTCGTCATTGAAGTGTGCTGCCAGTGGCGACTTTTTTTTCCCGGAAAGAAATCTCTGTAGCGGCTCTCTTAACTCAAAAACCCTGGCCAGGGATCTCCCCCTTGATAACCACCTGACTTCAGTGTGTAAGAGAAGGCGTCTGTGCTCTGCGTCCATTTCCTCGCAAAGCTGCTCAAACAGACGCGAGTTAAGGGCGTGTGCTTTGATGTGATTGATAATTTTAATAACGTCACTCAGTGCGCTGTTCAGATCAGGTGACATTTTTCGGCTTGCCAGCATTTCACTGTGTATCACACAGTGTGCAGACTGGCATTCAGGAGCAACGTCTTTGACTCGGGTAGTGAAACCAGACAGCCGTCCGGTCATCTGTGCATATTCCAACACAGAATGCCCACTCCAGTTTGCCTGGCATGTAGTCGTCTAAAGACTTGAACAGTTCTGCCCCAGTTGCATTGGTTGGCAGCGACAGAGCACACAACATATCCTCGCGCACATCGTCTTGAAATATATATCGCACATAAACCAGCAGTATTGCATTGTTGTCGACATCGACCTGGATAGCATACCACGGTGATTCATTAAGCCGCTCCAAAAACTGCTTCTATGTCCTCCGCTATTTCATCAATTCTCCTTGAAACTGTGGTAGCTGAAAGAGGAACCTTTGCCCCTTGTTAGCTGCAGCTTCCCCCAACCGTTCACGGCACGCGTCCTTGGCAGCAGGCAGAATCAATTCTTCGCGGATAGTGAAAAGCCTGTTAGCCAGGGCCCAAGTACGACGCTCCCAGACCAGCAGCATGTGTAGAGGTGGGGGCCCTCATCACTTGCTTCTGTCCCGCTTGCTCGCGTTGTTTTCGCTCAAACAACTCCACGGGTTTGTCTTTAGGTGCAGGGTGCTTGGACTCAAGGTGCCGAAGCAGTTTTGAGGGCTTCATTGCCTCATTAGACAGCTTGTCCCCACATATCACACACAGGGGGCTCGGAGTATGCGAGTCACCGGTCGCAATAAAGCCGTATTTTAGGTACGACTCATCGTATTTCCTAATGAAGGAAGCTTCCTTTTTTCTTTGCTGTCTCGGCCTCTGCTGTCTCTGCGTTATCATCGTCATTAGACCTTTTATCTCTCCTACCTCTTCCAAAGAAACGCTCATGCGACGTTGGTTTTTTTCGTGGTAGCTAGCTAGCCGCTAGTAGCGAGTTGACTGAGTGGTCTCTGAGTTATAGAGTTAGTTACCATTGGTCTACCGAATGCCACGTGATGAATGATAAAATTACATCACTGTACACGCTTCAAGTATCCGTTTCAAATTAAAAGCCCTCTTGCATTACACAACTGGACCGGGCTTTTATTTGAATATTGTATATCATATTGTTTCCTTGCAGTACGGTAGCAAATGCTTTGCGGCCCGGTGCCGGTCCGTGGCCCGGTGGTTGGGGACCCCTGCTTTAGACTCTATCCTGTTTCTTGACTCAATACATGTTTAGGGAGCAAGTAAAAAAAAAAAAAAGAAAGACACACACACTGGCAGGTCCCTGTTGCCATGGCAGCATTCTGTTAACACAACATGGAGGTCTTACACTGGAGTTGTCAGGACGTTGCGCAATGGATCGAGGCCATAGGATATCCACATTATCGAGTACGGTAATTTCTGTTGATTAAACATTTGACAGTGACTATGCAATCTAAAGGACATGGGGCAAATTCCATGCTTTTTCATGTTTCACATCCTTTTTCAGGCATGTTTCACGAAGAACTTCATCACGGGTAGAAAGCTGATTTATGTAAATTGCCTCTATCTGCCAAGACTGGGAATCACAGATTTTAAAGATATGCAGGTAAGATGAAGAACCGCAAGGCTTTCTTTCTCTCTCTCTCGCCCCCCTTCCCTCTCTCTCAGTGTTTGTGTGTGTGTGTGTGTGTGTGTGTGTGTGTGTGTGTGTGTGTGTGTGTGTGTGTGTGTGTGTGTGTTCTTTTTCAGCTAAACTTGTGAGGACCATTTTGAGTTTTTAACCATACGGTAGGGTTGCCAACTCCTTGAAATGGAAATAAGGAACAGGGGACAGGGACGGGGGTTGGATGGGCGGGGCAGCGCGGGCATAACAAATATAATGTGCCTTACACTACACACACACACACGTACATATAACATGTATATATATTATATATGATAAGGAACGATTCCTTATTTTAAGGAACGGTTGGTAACCCTACATACAGGCGATGAGGACATTTTTGCAAAGTAGAGATTTTGGCTTGTCCTCACTTTTTCAAGGAGCAATTTATAAGGTTAACTCTCAACCCTCAAGGGTTATGAGGGATGTCACAAGTATAGAAAAATAAACGTGTGTGTGTGTGTGTGTGTGTGTGTGTGTGTGTGTGTGTGTGTGTGTGTGTGTGTGTGTGTGTGTGTGTGTGTGTGTGTGTGTGTGTGTGTGTGTGTGTGTGTGTGTGTGTGTGTAAAGGAGATGGGGGATCATCTGAGGTTGGAGAGAAAGAATTAATCTTGTCAAAGCTTCAGAAGAACAATTGTCTCGAATCGGAGATTGTGTTTTTCTATTAGGAGTGCCTCGCTCCTTCTTCTCATTTCACCGTGTGTATCACCAAACTGCATTGTTCCAAAAAAAAAAAAAAAAACAGATGGGAAACAGCTACAATTTGGAATTGACATCTCACTTCAAGAACTGATTAAAAGAGCTCAACTTGGCATTTGAAGCAGCATGTATGGGGTGTGATAGAACCTACATGATGATTATGATGAAACAAAAAAATTGTATGTCAGCGCTCCCTCCAGGAATTGTTTCATCGGGGTAAGATATGCAGAAGTAATCGGTGCCAACTCTGTTGCAAACAGGTCACTTTTAGTCACCTGAGCATGCCAGTTTTTACAGTGACCGTCCGAATCGAGACAGAAACGTTGTGTTCAACAAAAGGCCTCCCCTGCCTCCCTCTGTGTCACCTGTAGGCCATCTCCGCACATGTACGCGAGCTTCTGGGGATTACAGAGCCCCTGTGGAGTCGGTGCATCACAGACCCTCCGCGGGACAGCATGGGGCTGTTCTTGGAAGAGAAGAGTCGCACAGGTGAACGGGCAGACAACCTCACCTACAAACAGTTTCTCAGTGACAGGCGTCAGTGAGAAGCAAAGGTCGAAACCAAAAGTCAGCCGCGGTAATAAAAGAAGAGTAGAGCAAAACTCGAGGCGTGTCTGTGTGATTCACAAGATGTGTTTGTGAGCGCATTACGACTGTGATGACACCGTGCACTCACTCGCGTGGTTCCAAATTAACATTTGTCATCAGCAAGACACTGCTGAGAATTCTGGCTGTGTTGTTCCATCGGCTAGTTTGGCAGGTGGCCAACATGTGTTCATTCTGTTTCATAATGAAAACTATTTTCAGTCCTACACATTGAATCGGGGGGTAAATGTACCAGCTGTTGTTGCTGAATGACTAAAATGTTAATACCAGGGAACGAGGTATTGCTTATGGATACCACCACTCACACTAACCAAGGCCCTTTACAAACCAACGGTAATGTGAATACACTGTATATGTTTGATACATGTTCTAAAAAAAATAAATGAAGATTAAGTGGGCTAATTCTTCCAAAGGAATTTTCACACGGTGGATTAATGCACATATTTACACAACAGCTGACGAAGCGGCCGTCTGCTACTACAGGATGTTGTGCTTTAAGATGGGCCTGCTGCATTGTTGTGCAGCAGAGTTCAGCATGCATTAATAAAATATGACTCCTGTCTGTGAGATATGGACCAGTAGGCATTGCATCTGTCTGTGCACAAATGGTCTCTGTGCACCGATTGCCATTCCGAGCAGAGCACCTCTGGTCACCCGCGAAATGGAGCTGGATCCGTGGCAGCGGGGGCTCGACAGTAAAGTCCGCGACTTGTGTGACGCCCTGACTGGAAGCGAGGGGGAGGAGGAGGGGGGAGGAGGAGGAGGAGGAGGAGGAGGAGGAGGAGGAGGAGGGTGGATAGTGGATAGTGGATAGTGGTGGTGGTGGTGGTATGGCAGCAACCTCTCAGTCAGTCTGGATTAACTCGCGCTGAGCCTGCGTCACCAGCAAACCAAAAGCGATGCGAACATCTGGGCTGCTGTAACGCGATCCGAATTCAACACAGCAGCCATCCAGTCAGTCAGTCAGTCAGTCAGTCAGCCAACCAGTCAGTCAGCGGTCCAGAGAGCCGCTAGGCTCCACAAAGGCGTTTTCTCTTGTAAAGGCAGACGCGGGCGAATGCGCAGTAGAGGCGATCCAGCGCAGCTGCAGCCTCGCAGCGCTGTCGACGGGACCCGCGCGGCTTGTTTGGTGGATAGGCGGCAGCATCCCATAATATTCCTCCGCGAGATTTCACCGGTGGAAGGAACTGTAAGCGATTTTTTCCCCCAAATTTTTTTTTCAATTTGTGTGTATGTGTATGTGTGTGAGTGTGTGTGTGTGTGTGTGTGTGTGTGTGTGTGTGTGTGTGTGGAGGGGGGGGTGGGGGGCGGCATGGATTTCTTGAAGGGCATCAGTGGTTTTGAAGGCCGATACGAGCTGTTATAGGAGCCCGCGCGCGCGTTTTCGGGACACCCGAATCGTCTCAGAGGCGCTATCGGGTCTTATTCTGCCACCAGGCTCTCTAGCCCGACACCCCGAAGAGGGAGGAAATAAGATCCGAATCGCCCGCCGCTCAGACTGGATTGATGTTCCGCCTGCAAGGTAGATTTACGGTTTGTTTGTTTGTTTGTTTGTTTGTTTGTTTGTTTCAGTCTACCTATTAGGTTTTGACATGTTGTGAATTATAAACCTCTGGATTCGTGTGACTGCACGGGACTGTCTTTCAACACGCGCAATAACGGGCCATGCTGTGACTCGGACTCGGAGCAGTTCTCTCTCAGGACCCATCCGGATGTGGCTTTCAGATTTTTGCCATTATATGACAGAGGCTATAAGGCACGCACCCAGGACCTGTACCGCAAGGTCACAAAAAAACCCCAATTGCTAAGGAACGTGGTCAGAAAGCAGTTTTATTTCTAGTGTGTGTGTGTGTGTGTGTGCACGCGCGCGCGCGTGTTCTCTACAGGTGAAATTGAGAATCACACATTGTGAGCCGAATAGATTTGGGGTGAAGCGCTGCACGGAGATAACATTGATTCCAGATGTGCGCTGTTTTCGTGTTTTGGTCGTGTTTTCATCTGGTCAAATGGACCGGTCACATCAGGTGGGTGTGATGAGGTGTGCCCCGTTTTAACCGCGACTGACACGTCAGTCCTTCACTTCGCCAGTAATGCAAAGTCAAAAATGAGCTTAACCAACAAAATTATCGAATAAGTGGCGAATAATATACCGTGTCAAGTGATATGCTGCAGACCAGTGAGAATATTGTGCAGGTGATTTATAAACGATGGCGTATAATGATCCGGTTTTATGCCGGGTCTTAGTTATCATATATATATATATATGTGTGTATATATATGTGTATATATATATATATGTGTGTGTATATATATGTGTATATGTATGTGTATATATGTATGTATATATATGTATGTATATATATGTATGTATGTATATATGTATGTATATATGTATATATGTATATATATGTATATGTATGTATGTACACTACCGTTCAAAAGTTTGGGATCACCCAAACAATTCTGTGTTTTCCATGAAAAGTCACACTTATTCACCACCATATGTTGTGAAATGAATAGAAAATAGAGTCAAGACATTGACAAGGTTAGAAATAATGATTTGTATTTGAAATAAGATTTTTTTACATCAAACTTTGCTTTCGTCAAAGAATCCTCCATTTGCAGCAATTACAGCATTGCAGACCTTTGGCATTCTAGCTGTTAATTTGTTGAGGTAATCTGGAGAAATTGCACCCCACGCTTCCAGAAGCAGCTCCCACAAGTTGGATTGGTTGGATGGGCACTTCTTGCGTACCATACGGTCAAGCTGCTCCCACAACAGCTCAATGGGGTTCAGATCTGGTGACTGCGCTGGCCACTCCATTACCGATAGAATACCAGCTGCCTGCTTCTGCTCTAAATAGTTCTTGCACAATTTGGAGGTGTGTTTAGGGTCATTGTCCTGTTGTAGGATGAAATTGGCTCCAATCAAGCGCTGTCCACTGGGTATGGCATGGCGTTGCAAAATGGAGTGATAGCCTTCCTTATTCAGAATCCCTTTTACCCTGTACAAATCTCCCACCTTACCAGCACCAAAGCAACCCCAGACCATCACATTACCTCCACCATGCTTAACAGATGGCGTCAGGCATTCTTCCAGCATCTTTTCATTTGTTCTGCGTCTCACAAACGTTCTTCTTTGTGATCCAAACACCTCAAACTTGGATTCATCCGTCCACAACACTTTTTTCCAGTCTTCCTCTGTCCAATGTCTGTGTTCTTTTGCCCATCTTAATCTTTTTCTTTTATTGGTCAGTCTCAGATATGGCTTTTTCTTTGCCACTCTGCCCTGAAGCCCAGAATCCCGCAGCCGCCTCTTCACTGTAGATGTTGACACTGGTGTTTTGCAGGTACTATTTAATGAAGATGCCAGTTGGGGACCTGTGAGGCGTCTGTTTCTCAAACTAGAGACTCTAATGTACTTATCTTCTTGCTCAGTTGTGCAACGCGGCCTCCCACTTCTTTTTCTACTCTGGTTAGAGCCTGTTTGTGCTGTCCTCTGAAGGGAGTAGTACACACCGGTGTAGGAAATCTTCAATTTCTTAGCAATTTCTCGCATGGAATAGCCTTCATTTCTAAGAACAAGAATAGACTGTCGAGTTTCAGATGAAAGTTCTCTTTTTCTGGCCATTTTGAGCGTTTAATTGACCCCACAAATGTGATGCTCCAGAAACTCAATCTGCTCAAAGGAAGGTCAGTTTTGTAGCTTCTGTAACGAGCTAAACTGTTTTCAGATGTGTGAACATGATTGCACAAGGGTTTCCTAATCATCAATTAGCCTTCTGAGCCAATGAGCAAACACATTGTACCATTAGAACACTGGAGTGATAGTTGCTTGAAATGGGCCTCTATACACCTATGTAGATATTGCACCAAAAACCAGACATTTGCAGCTAGAATAGTCATTTACCACATTAGCAATGTATAGAGTGTATTTCTTTAAAGTTAAGACTAGTTTAAAGTTATCTTCATTGAAAAGTACAGTGCTTTTCCTTCAAAAATATGGACATTTCAATGTGATCCCAAACTTTTGAACGGTAGTGTATGTATATATATATATATATATATACACATACATACATACATACATACATACATACATACATACATACATACATATAATGCACGAGTGCCCAAGGCACCATTGTAACTGCTACACCACTGAAACCAGGCCCACGCCTCGATTTGCTGTTACTGCTGTGTTAATGCACTCAATGATTTAGCCTGTCTTTACCAATATAACAGGAGTGATATGTGGTTTTGCTACACTGGGTTTGTGTGGCTCTTGGCCGCACAGAGCACACTGACCCAAATTTTGCTTCAAGCAAGAGGTTTTTCTTTTCATGCAGACCTTTTTTCACTAAGGTTTCAAATATATTAAAAAAAGAAATCCAATAAGAAAACGCACACAAACAGATGTGTGCACGCATGCATGCATGCACGCACGCACGCACGCATGCACACATACACACACACACACACACCGATGCACGCATGATCACAAACTTTCGTGCACACACAAGCACGTATACGCAGACACACTTAGCCCAGATGCGGTGTTTGTAGTCCATAAGAGCAGCCTTTTTTGATTACACAACACATTAAGGAGAGAGAAGATTATACATTATTTAGCTATTGTGTTGCTGAGTGAGGAGGAACACAGACATCCTCAAGAGTGCAGTGGCATAAGGAGGAGTAAGAGAAAGGGGTGTGATGATCAATTTCCATTCTTGCCCCATGTTCAGAAAGCAATTAAGTAGAAAATCACGTGCAGAAATAAAACTGTGTGAAGACAAAACACCTTTGGGGTCAGCTTCCAAAGACTTTTTGCCCCTTTTTTAGGTGGTCTTTGCTAAACGTGTTCCTCAGCTAGCTAAAACCTGCAAGTTCTGAAACTCTTGTTACAGAACACGGCCTGTGACCGGGACAGAGAGGGATTTTGCGTTTTCACACTTGCTGAGCATGAGGTGAAGACGTTGCACTGAAATGAGATCGCCAGCAACGACCAGACTGTAAGATTTATTTGCACTTGACCCAAGTGATGTTGACGGGCCATGTTGAGGCGCTGCCTGAGATGATTCTGCATTCTCTCATTCGGAAGGACACTCTCGGGTTAAACTCCTTCCACATTGTGGGCCCTGTGCAACTTAACAAGTGTTTAAATCTGAAAATCAATGCACATTTGAATGTGGTTGTCTTAGTCTCTTGCTCAATATAATACAGGACTGCCTAAAATATGAATTGTTTTTTTTTTGTTTTTTTTTTACAGCGTTGGACTGACTAATAAGGGCCAACTCTAGTCACGGTAGACCCAGCCTGTTAGATACCTCCGTATTTCTCTGTTATTGGATGCGGGAAAACACTTGGAGCTACAAGGGGGAGTTGTAAAATGCTGATGAACAGCACTTCTATTGATGCAGTAGGGTCTGCTTAGTATGCTATCCCCTGACTCACGCATGCACACGCACACACACACACGCACACACATGCAGACATGCACGCACACACGCATGCATGCATACCTAGAGATGCACACACATACATGCACGCAGGCAGACACCACACACAAACGCGCGCACACATACACACTTGTCTGACTGAACAGAAAAATAAATTAAACTACGTCAGAGGTCCCATCTGGCCATTGCTCTTTTTTATTTATGTGCGAGACTAGAGGCATGGTAATGATCCAGTCACTCCAAACACTGAATTCAATACAGAATTAGCCGAGTATACAATCTCTCTTCTTTTTGTCATTGGTGCAGAGTTATAGGGTTGTCATGAAAAGGGGGAATGAGAATGTGCATGCTTCTAGCCGTTACCGCCATCATTACCCAGCCCTGAATTGTTAAAGAGAAACCAAACCCTAGCCAATTTTAGCGAGTTTGTTGACATCCACAGGTTAAAAACCATCTAACGGGTAAAAACATGCCAGACTGGTCTTGGTACTTTGTGATGTAAGCGTAGCAGGATGAACACAACTCCAGCTAATAACATTAATAATAAGACTGTTTGATAGGTGTGCCAGCACATCTATCAGCATTGACACAAAGACAAAGCACTAACAACTGTCAGTGCTGGTTCTTTGGCACACAAACATCGAACAGAGCTATTATTCATTTTATTATCTGCAGCTGTGTTTATCCTGCTATGCTAACATCACAGAGTACCAAGACTGGCCTGGCATCTTTTACCTTTACATGGTTTTAACCTGTAGATCTCAGAAAACCCACTGAAATTGGCAAGGGTTTAGCTACTCTTCAAGGCATTCCTTCCAAGACAGCAGCAACTGTTGTAAATATTATTAGATGTTCTGAAAATGAGACGCTGATTACATCTCACCCCAATCTGACGTGTTTCCAGTTGCCATGGTATCAAGGCTGTCACCTAAGAGCTATCGTGTGCTAACATTGGCAGAGAATTTGGCAGATTCTGTCAGGAATGGGAGTCACAACACATACTCACAACGACAAACACAGATGTGCTGGTCAGATGAGTGTTACAGCACCGAATGTTTGGTCAGGATGTTTGGACAAAGGGTAGAAAAGTTTTTTATCAAACGCAACGAAAATGTCCACTAACTCATTCAATCCACCTGATCCACTTCAGCACATGCACCAGACCCATTTGATGTCATAAAATGAGCAGATTGAGTATCCATCTCACCATTTTGTCAATGCTCTTTTGCAATTATGCGCCGCGGCATCGGTTCGCCACCTCGACACGACAAAGCTCAGTTTTGGAAATAGCAGACATCCAGCTGTTTCCTCTGTGCAGCCCAGGTGAGACAGTGCCATGTGCTATTAGGCTGCTTTGTGTACAGGCATACCAAGCCAGCCACATCTCATTAAATTCCTCTCACGGGGCTGCTCTCCCCCTTATTCCCTTCCCAAACATGGATTGCAGAGGCTTTCTCACATGAGCCCCAGCATAAGTTAGACCATCTGAAAACATATCCCCCATGACCTCACTGGCCGATTGGCATGCAGCATGCTGCATAAGGCTTTTCTTGGCGAATGCTGCCCCAGGGAGAGCAAAGATATCCTCTCCTACAGTTTGCTGCTACTGCGCATGAATGTCTGTCTCCATAGCTGGGGGTTGTTTTGTAGCGAGCTACCTCTATTAGGCACTATTCCACCCACTGGTGTGCATGTGTGGGTGTGTGCTGTCAGTCTGTTCTCTGAGGGAGAGAAGGAGTATTCCACGGTAGTAAAGGAACAACTGACTGGCTAAGAGATGGCTCACCATTGACGCATCAGTTGATTACCTGTTTCCTTGTTCATGTGTAGCCGCCCATGTCAAGTCAGTAAAACGAACAACCCAACCTGTAGGGATAATCATTTTTTTCCGAGGGAGTGACATTTAGGGATGAAGTGTGTGATTGATGAATTCCTAGATTGATTATCTACTTATTTGTTCATGTACTTTATGAGTGTGACCCATTATGCAAATTGCAGTGGAGCACCCCATAATTAAATGCAAATTAGGGAGACAGCCACAGATATTTCCTGCCGTGTCTCAGCGGTGAGGGGCTGTCCTTTTGTCCTCACAAAACGAATTTCGCAGGGATTACCGCTGCAACCATTCTCTTCACGTTTGGCTGAGTTTTCACCGGTGAAAAAAGCCCCGTCTCCACCGAGTGAATCAATATCACGTCTTGAGCGCCATTCGAGTCGGGAAGTAGCAGGTCCTCTCCGCCTCATTGCACATCCAGAGGCCGTGCCATTCAGAACAGAGCAGAGGGTGTTGGCAGACATTCACACAAACGGCAACACACACACACACACACACACACACACACACACACACACACACACACTTGTCTCCTCTCTTTTCTCGTCTTCTCAATGAATACACACACAAGCAAGTGCAGGCAGACAAACAGACAAACACAAACACACACACACACACACACACACACACACACACACACACACACACACACACACACACACATATTCACTCCTCCACACCGACGCTTGCACAACAGCGCGCATAGCATTTTAGTGTTGCATGGCGCTCAAGTCTGCTGCCATCCTCAAGGAGTGTTATAACCTCCTATAACAATCACTCTACAGTTAATTTCTCACCAGCTTCCCATGGAGATCTCTCTGCTTCTCATGCCTCGAAGAAGAACCAGCAGCAGAGCCTAAACTGGCCACTTCTGTGGCTTGATAAAGGGGGTGAAGTTGTCTCTTGTAAAATGGGTCAGGAGAGAGACACTGATGCATCGCTGCTTAATCAGCAGCATTTCATGGAAATGTCAGACCCAGTGTACTCTCTCAAATGATATCAGACATTTTCCTTTCTATTATGAGCAATTTTAAGGTGACCTCCTTTCTCCTCCCTTGTCAAGCTGTTATACATTTTGTGCAGTTGTCGAAAGGCGACTTTTGCCGGGATGCGGCCAAGCTTTGCTCTCCTTTAACATTAAAAGCATGTCTCCACATGGCACCTTGTCACTCACACGCTGTCTGAGATGTTCTGTCACTCTCTGACGTTCCCCTCATATTCTGACTGTCAGGGTTATTATTATTCTCGGAGTTCTGTGTCACAGCTTTGGTGCAGCAGAGGCTTTTGAAGCACAGTTACTCGGCTGGATGGTTCTTTGCTGAGACAAGATTTTTATGCATACTCCCCAAGACCCACCGTCGACTGTGGACACATTACCAGCAAACCACAGAGGCTATAATCATAAATCAGCCGTAGCGCTCTGTTTTTAAAGGTTAGCCCTTGTATTTCTGCCACAGTTGTGGGGTCATAGCTCTTGTTCTCTGTGCTTAATTGGATTGGTGTATCTTCCTGTGTGCAGTAATAGGACACCCCAGAGGGCTAAATATTGCGTGTCGAACAAAAAAGGCCAACAAATTTGGTAAAATAAATGAATTAAAAAATATAAAATACAGTCGGGGCTAATGTCGCACCAAATCTGCTGCACTGCATGACACACCTACAGAGTTGTGCTCTCGTCTACTCCAAGTTTCATGACATGCTATATCCCTGACAAGGTCCCGGGATTCATCAAATGGAGCCCACCTTATCCCCTCATCTCACTTGTGTCATAAGAAAGAGCAGCAGCAGAGAGAGCTGAGGGAAAATCAATAGCCAGGCATAGCATATCTTCACTGAAGCAGTGGGGCCAATCATCCCATCCCATTGGCGATATGATCCTGGGAGACACTGGTCTAATTCTGATGAGATACTGGACCGCCAGTCTACACTTTCATCCTTCTATACACAAACATAAAAGGACCGGCATTATCATATCAGAAAAAAACAAAGTAGGATCAGCGTTGCAGGGGCTAAAAAAAAATTACAACTGTTGCAAGAACCTAAAGATTATTACGGGTTTTATTATTCCCAGTTCCGCAGGCAAATAATTTCTTAAACGTCTAATTGAATGGCCTTTGTGGTTTGTTTAAGTAATGACTTGTTTAGCTCCCCGCCGAGATTAGATCCGCTGTAAATCTCTGCTTTGTGCTGTCAACGGTAATATTTCAAATCTTGCACAAAAGCTGACACGTTAGCTTCACAGAAGAGAATCCCTCGGTGCCATTTTAAGGAGGAATTTCTCAGTGCACATCTGATAGAGGTTACCAAAATTACAAAATAGACATAATTTGATTATCTGCTTCTCAAAAAAAAAATTTTTTTTTTGAAATAACAACCCTCTTTATCTTTTGTTTTCACTGTTCTTGTTTAGGGGTATCAACCTGACTGGAACACCAAATGGAGTCTCTCCTGGTTTATCTGATAGTCATTGGTATGGCTGTGAAGGCCCACAAAGTTCAGATCTGCCCCAAACGCTGTGTCTGTCAGATGCTCAATCCCAACCTGGCAACTCTATGCGACAAAAAGGGGCTCCTGTTTGTGCCGCCAAACATAGACAGGCACACGGTTGAGATGCGCCTTGGCGATAACTTTGTAACTGGCATTAAACGTAAAGACTTTGCTAATATGACCAAACTGGTGGACCTGACCCTGTCTCGAAACACTATCGGCTCCATCGCCCCCCATGCCTTCAAAGACCTGGAAAACCTACGTGCCCTTCACCTGGATAGCAATCGGTTAACCCGGATCACCAATGACACCTTCAGCGGCATGTCCAAGCTGCACCATCTCATCCTCAATAACAACCAGTTGACCCACATTCACATTGGGGCCTTCAATGACCTGACGGCCCTGGAGGAGCTGGACCTGTCCTACAACAACTTGGAAAGTGCCCCGTGGGTAGCTATTCAGAGGATGTCTAACCTCCACACTCTAAACCTGGATCACAACATGCTCAGTTACATCCCTGAGGGCACCTTCTCCGGCCTGCAGAAGCTCAAGAGGCTGGATGTCACCTCCAACAAGCTCCAGAAGCTTCCACCTGACCCTGTCTTCCAGCGGGCGGGGGTCCTGGCCACATCAGGGATAATGGGCCCCTTGTCATTTGCACTGAGTTTTGGCGGGAACCCGCTCAGGTGTAACTGTGAGCTGCTGTGGCTGCGGAGGCTGAGGAGGGAGGATGATCTGGAGACCTGTGCTTCACCGCAACATCTGGCCGGACGCTACTTCTGGACAGTTTCAGAGGAAGAGTTCCTGTGTGAGCCCCCCCTTATTACCAGGCACTCCCAGGTATGGTTTCATTATTGAGACATGAGTCATTTGTTTTCCCTGTTGAAGTAAATCCCCCAAAATGGTTTTTGGCACTTTGTGAGACCATCACACAAAATGGTTTTTCAAATGGAGAATTTTTTCCTTATAAGTTCTTCCATTTTTCAGGTGTTTATGTGATAAAGCTTCTGGTGGGTTTATAATGGATTTTCTACAAAGTCTTTGTTAAACAGTGAGAGATTACCATGATTTAGCTCTTTGCTGAGGCATCCAAACAAAATTATGTGATCCCAAATTTGTATTAAATAATCATGGCTATATCATCTCATTTACATTCAGCAGACTATTTTCATTGCTGCAGTGAAAATTAATTTACATTGCGCATAGCTGCACTGCAAAAGTACCTTCAAACTTGATTAACTTGCCTTCCTAATCAGTACAATTGCTGCTATCATGATGATTATCAGTTTGTCATTATATAGTCAGATAAATGACTAAGGCCTTACAATGCAATATTTTGGAAATATTGAACATCAACAGTGACTTTGAGGGGAAATAATCATGGTTTTCACCATTGTCTCTCTATATGCTGTTGAGTTAACACTCCATCAGCAATCATAATACTGAGTAGTCTTCTTCCTGTCTCTGAAATGGGGCCAAAATTGTGTCTGCCGGTGACATCACTGACGGACAATACATGAATGTGAAAATTTACTTCGCGGGGCGTCTGGGTAGCGTAGCGGTCTATTCCATTGCCTAGCAACATAGGGATCGCTGGTTCGAATCCCCATGTTACCTCCAGCTTGGTTGGGCATCCTTACAGATACATTTGGCCGTGTCTGCATGTGGGAAGCCGGATGTGGGTATATATCCTGGTCGCTGCACTAGCGCCTCCTCTGGTCATTCAAGGCGCCTGTTCAGGGGGGAGGGGGAACTGGGGGGAATAGCGTGAGCCTCCCACGTGCTACGTCCCCCTGGTGAAACTCCTCACTGTCAGGTGAAAAGAAGCGGCTGGCGACTCCACATGTATCAGAGGAGGCGTGTGGTAGTCTGCAGCCCTCCCCGAATCGGCAGAGGGGGTGGAGCAGCGACTGGGACAGCTCGGAAGAGTGGGGTAATTGGCTGGGTACAACTGGGGAGAAATCCAAAAAAAAAAAATAGAATATATGTCGAAAATCGTGATTGTTTCCTTTAATCATAGTATCTTATACATCTACTGTATCACCTTCAACAACTGAGCCAGCGTCCTGCTTGATGCACTCTTGCCATCATATAATGTTGATGCAATTTTTTTAAAAATGTTAATGGAACATTTGGTCACCGTCATTCATGACAAACACTATACTTTGTTTTTTAATTTTTGGGTACAGTGCATTATCCAATCAGTGTAGCTGTCCAAAATATTTTCCTTCACATGAGCAGATCTCCTCTCACTAACCATCAGACTTTTCCCTCCCCCAGGAGTTGCGAGCACTGGAGGGTCAGAGAGTGACTCTCCGCTGCAAGGCCAGGGGGGACCCAGATCCCATCATCCACTGGATTGCTCCCGATGGACGCCTTATGTCCAACTCCTCCAGGGCTGTGGTCCACAGTGATGGAACGCTGGACATCCTCATCAGCACCGTCAAGGACTCTGGTTTGTTTACACCCACTGGCTGCACTTGGCTGTTGCTGACTGTGCAGAATAAGTTGTTTGTGTTTGACAATGGCCTGAAGAACTGAAACATTTATCTATGCAGAGTTAGAATTTGTCGGTCGGCACGCTGATTAATGGGTGTGTGTGGATGTGTGTGTCTTATTCTGTGATTTATAATCCTTTATAATCTCCCTTGCCAGGATATATTATCCCTTATTATGTGCAAATATGATACTTACTGTACATCTATCAGGGAGAGTGATGATGTCCTTGATCTCTGCTGCAGGTTCCTTCACCTGTGTGGCATCCAACCCTGCTGGCGAGGCCCAGCAGACAATGGAGCTGGTCATTGCTAAACTTCCCCATATCACCAACAACACTGTCGTAGAACAGGAGCCTGACCCTGGATCATCAGATATCGCCACTGGGACCAAGACTGGAGAGGAGGCAGGAGGGGTGCCTCTGGGGAACGCAAAGACGAGCCAGGAGAAAAAAGTGGTAATTGCTGAAGCTACCTCCACCTCGGCCCTGATCAAGTTCAACTTCCAGAGGAGCATTCCTGGAATCCGCATGTTTCAGATCCAATACAATGGCACCTACGACGATTCATTGGTGTATAGGTAGGTGAATCATACTTGGTTTGAAACGAGGCTTAACACCATGCCACAGCTGCAGTGTCACATTCACAGCAAAGCTTTTCACTCTAAAAATGTTGGCTGATGAGCAGAAATTGAATCTAAATTGTTATATGCCAACTTTGTCTAAAGGCTGCTGAAAAGTATATGATGAAAATTTAAAAAAAAAAAACCACGTCTCACATTTCACCTTTAAAGTCTGTTTCCAATGACTAAATCCTTCTGGGAAAAAGAGAACAGTTAATCTTCACAAAATCTGGGCCAGGCTGTCAACATGATTATTCATAATGTCTATTTACACTACCAGGAAGCCAGACTAATGCGCAACAACACACCTTAGTCTGTGAGTTACAATCTCCCTTGCCAGAATGTATCATTCACTATGTGCAAAACCTCGATAATGCATAATCAACAAAATCAAAACAGAACGTCAATACTAAGCTGCTGACTGCATAGGTAGATAAAAGAGAAGTCGGCCTGTCTTTTACAAAACGCATTAGCAGTTTTGCGCAGGCCCATCTGACGAATGGGCATACGCAGCACTCTTTCATCTCTCACCTCTCTCACTCCATATTTAGTGTGTATTGTGGTGATATGATAAGATCGGCGTACAGATGCTTTCATCCAAGCAGCAACACACGGAACGACGGCCCTCGGTCTGGACCGGTGAATGCAGGAGGCACATTAGGGAATCAAGCCTATAATTCTGACGTGAACAAACAGAGGCCCTCTTTTTATCAGTAATGACATTGGAGCGAAATAAAATCAAATGTCAGCGGGCACATCTTAAACAGCCACCTGAGAGACAGGTGATTGTCATGTCATTTCATCCTTCCAAACAAACGCGCTGGATAATCTGATTTGCTGCCATCTCCTGTCAATTAACCCTGTATTGCGATCCATGCTGACTTTGTTTTGCAGGATGATACCCCCGACCAGTAAGCACATCCTGGTGAACAACCTGGCGGCTGGTATGCAGTATGACCTGTGCGTGCTGGCCATCTACGATGACCAGGTGACTGCCCTCACTGCCACCAGGGTGGTGGGCTGCGTCCACTTCACCACCGAACCGCAGTACCTGCGCTGCCACTTCATGCAGTCCCAGTTTCTTGGTGGCACTATTGTGGTCATTATTGGAGGCATCATTGTGGCCTCAGTGCTCGCCTTCATCATTTTCCTCATAGTGCGATACCGGGTTTGCAACCAAGGAGATGTAGATAAGGTCAGTTTTGTGTGATTCAGTCTATTTTGACGTCCCTTTTTCTGTTCTCTGTTGTGGATGAGCCAAAGGTCACCGTCATGTCTTTAAATGGTGCAAAACGCTGCAGCAAGGTTTTTAAATAGTGCAAAGAAATACTATCACATAATTCCCAGTGGATACCTCTTAACTTTAGCATTGATTTCAAACGTGGTTAAACATGACACCCACTTACATTTCTGACCTTATTTTGTTTTGTTTGTTTGTTTGGATTTTCCCCCTTTTTCTCCCCAATTGTACTTGGCCAATTACTCCACTCTTCCGAACCATCCCGGTCGCTGCTCCACCCCCTCTACTGATCCGGGGAGGGCTGCAGACTACCACATGCCTCCTCCGATACATGTGGAGTCGCCAGCCGCTTCTTTTCACCTGACAGTGAGGAGTTTCGCCAGGGGGACATAGTGCGTGGGAGGATCACGCTATTCCCTTCAGTCCCCCCTCTCCCCCGAACAGGTGCCCCGACTGACCAGAGGAGGTGCTAGTGCAACGACCAGGACACATACCCACATCCGGCTTCCCACCCACAGACACAACCAATTGTGTCTGTAGGGATACCCAACCAAGCTGGAGGTAACACGGGGATTTGAACCAGTGATCCCCATGTTGGTAGGCAACAGAATAGACTGCCACACTACCCATATGCCCTCATTTCTGACCTTTTAACCCCTGGGCAGGTCCCCCCTAGCTGTCCTAAAGTCTCGGCTAAAAATAAAAGGGGACAAGGCGTTTGCGATTAGGGCCCCTAAATTTTAGAATGACCTGTCCAAGGAGATAAGGATCGAAAAGGGAGTTCCATCTCTTAAAAAAGCTCCTTAAGATCTACCTTCACAGACTGGCTTTTATCTAGTAGCTCCTATAACCGTTGCTCTGTTTTTCTTTAATGTTTATTTTGTCCACATAAATTTAGTCCAATTACGTTTCATTTTTTTATGGGTGTACACAGTGTATTGTTTTCAACTTAATTTGCTCCATTTAATCTGTCTACTTACCTTTATTTATTGTGAGTAAGTTTTATTCCATCATCTTTTATTACTCACTTTTATGTCTTGTTAAAATTTTATTGTGCTTGTTTGTGAAGCACTTTGCAAACCATGTTTTCAGAAGGTGCAATAAAAATTAAATTATTTCAAACATCATTATTATTGATGGTGCATTGCCGGGTCTCCCCGTCGCCCTCTGATCCCATATCTCTTTCTTGTATCTCCCTCCATATCACTTTGTGGCAGGCGCTGGAGATGGGGGACCTTCGGTCTCTGAGCAGCGATGGGCAGCCGCAGGGCTGTGGGCTCCCCAAGTCCCTATCCAAACAAGTCCTGCGACCGGAAAAGAATGACAAGGACTGCCTTAAAGCTGCCCCGCCACATCCCGAACCAGGCAGACAGCGACTCTCGGTCGTGGTGGCCACCACCAAGCCCTCCATCCCCGACTGCACCGTCTCTACCTCCTCTGTCAGCCACAGCTGGCACCCGGCCTCTCCGGGGACTCTGAGGCCCAAACACTCCACCGTGCCGTCCAAGTCCTCCGAGACCTGCCGAGCTGAAGCTCAGGCAGACGTCGAGTTAGACAACATGAACCGGAATAACTCTTCCGACATCACAATGGCCACCACTGTTGCAGTGGCTGTACCTAACCAGCCCGTCATGTGGACTGCTGTTCCCCGGGTTACGACAACCCAACCAGGCCCCCACCATTACATGACTGTGCCTGCAAGGGGCGTGAGAGTGAACCGCCGGCACTCCCTGAATGTAGACTCTTATAAGGAGCGCTGCTATGTGGCCTACCCGAAACCTGCGGGAAGTTTGCGCTCCAAAAGGAGCCTGTCGATGAGTGGAGAGCTGCCGCAGCTTGAGAGCACAACGAACATTCGCAGGGCCAGGGACAAACGCTCCAGGTCTGAGTGGCTTCTGGAGAGCACTTTATGATTTGGAGTTTATCACCTAGGTTCTCTCGTTTTCTTGGACCGGATTTGTGGCCCATTCAGTGGCAAGCACAGATTTTATGCCTTGTTTTGAGCTATTGGGCTCTCTGTCGAGGGACCTGTATGTTTCTCTCATATATCTGGGGGGGCAAGGCAGGCGTACAGGGTTTATGGGCAAATGTTTCACATTTGTTTTCTACCGTATATCCTATCAGAGTCTTCTTTATAGTGACTTTGGATGGAACCATGTCGAAAGGCACAACAATGTATAGAGCATCATATGTACAAAAAAAAAAGTTAAGTTGTGTGACATATAATTCAAGACACTCATGAGTGTTCATGTGATATTGAATGCAGTAACCTTGTTGGACATATTATACCAATGGGAGAGAGGGGGAAAGGGCAGGGGTCTGGGGTTATTGTACTTGCTCTCTCGTCGCCTGTTACTTAAAACGACACCCTCTCTGTAGACTGTGGCTACGACTCTTGTCTCCGGCTCCACTGACAGATGGTAACGTGTCTTAATTATCTCGGCGGAGAGTTGGGAGAGATTACGAATGTGCTGCACATCCCCCGGAGGTGTTGAAACAGAGTGTAGAAGATAGACCCCAATCTTTTCATCGTGTGGAGAAAAAAAAAATAAACCAGACAGTGCAATGCGGCACTCGTGGTACAGGTCGACTCAGCCTAATACTGCCCTTTGGTTTGAATCGCTCCATTTTTATCATACAATTTACACAAAGACTCAATTGATGGGACTCCCTGTCATGACTGATCGGAATGACGGATGAACCAGTACCACATGGCGTAACAGGCAAAGGGAGCGGGTTCGATAATACCCCGAGAGCTGAACCCAGACAAAAGGGGACATCGTTCATTTTCATATTTTTTCACCGCTATAACAGCACCACGTCACATCAGTGACGGCCATTGTAAATTATCTTGTCGATGTTAGAGAAAACGGTAATCACAGTATAGGAGGACGATCAGCTCTTGATTTCGCTGTTGTTTCTGTTTGATGTTTACAAGTATAAATAAACCAGTGGTGAAAGGGACATACTCATGGTTTTGTTTTTTTTTTAAAAGCGAGGCAGCAATAAGGCTTCGGCCTCACATCGTCTCAGAGTTTAATTCACTCCCTGCCTGCTTTTGGGGGTTTGCCAGCTGCCCCCCAACCTTTCCCCGAGTCCCACCCCGGGAACATCAATTGCGGAGTACAGACCGCTGCACCGCACCGCAGCATACTCTTGTGTTTATTTCAAGGTAAAAAAAAATCTTATCGGAGCGAACACAACCAAAAAAAAAAGCCCCTTACTTCGGCAAGCTGTGCCAGCCGAAGCTGTAATGGGGTGGTTGTGGTGGTGGTGGTGGTGGGGGGGGTCCAGTAATCTTAAAGCAGTATAATCCTTCTGACAGATCTCTCTCCTGAGACCCCGCGTGTTTGTTCAAAGGCAAGAGGGAAGTGGATGATGCTGTATAGACATATCCCCCCCCCCCCATACACACACGCATGCCTGTCAAGCACTGCCTGTGCCCTCAGACTCTGTCTGCACTGGGGACAACGGGCTCTGCAGAGGCCTGCAGCAGGAGAGCTTCCTGCAGCAGGAGAGCTTCTTGCAGCAGGAGCGCTTGCTTCCTGCAGCAGGAGAGCTTCAACTCACCAGTCGTCGCGTGTCGAAAACTGTGCACAGCAAATCCGTAATTACGGGAGTGCCTCGGCTACAGGAGAGGCTGGACAGGATCTCCATCGTCTGCTGGAAAAGTGACCTCTGATTAGTCCTGTGTGTCTGTGGTTGCATGCCGCCAGATTTAAAAAAAAATCCTTGCACGCCTCTTGCTGGACTCAATGTGGAACTCAAGGGATGCGGCACATTGAGCCCAGATCCTGTCTTAGACAGGGGAATACTTGTCAAGATGAGTTCCACATATGTCAGACATTAATTAATTACTGCCACCCCAAACAGCCTGGGTCAGAGTGCTTTCGGTTGTTATCTCTTGCTCATTACAGGTGATTAAAATGCTGAGGAGCTTGGCCTGGACCTTGGTTCAATCTCTGGTCGGTGCCAGAGGTGGATGTTAATAATAGATGTGTTTCTGGGGAACGAAAAGACAGGGGGGGAAAGGAGAAAGAGGAGGGAGGAGGAGGGGGGAAAAGAGAATAGAGGGAAGGTTTTTGAACAAACACGGAAAGGTTGGGTGGAGGATTGGGAGGCAGAGAGGCGGGGAGGAAGGAGGCTGAGGTGTAGAGAGAGGAGCGAGGCACGGGAAGAAAGGAGAAGGGTACAGAGAGCCACAGAAAAAGATGAGAGAGAAAGAAGGAGAAGCAGAAAGCTGAGAGCAAGAGAGAGACAGAGAGAGAGAGAGGGAGAGAGAGAGAGCGCAAAGCGGAGGAGAAAGAGAGTGCAGGAGACAGGAGAAAGAGCATCCTTTGTAAGCCAGCCATGCAGCCCCCAGCTCCTCAGTATTCAGTGCACTTCTACTAAAGGCTGAGGTGGAGGAGAAAGGGGGTTGTGATGGGGTGAAACGGGAACACAGAGCACAGCTGGAGGTCTGGCAATGAGGAGAGAGGCGTGGGCCCTCTGCCCAAAAGTGAACCAAATGCCCCCCCCCCCTCATACCCAACACGAACATAACCCCATCTCACACCTATACTCCCATTGCTCTCTCTCTCTCGCTCATACACCCCCTCCCCCCGCGAGCTCATCTCCTGTCAGTCTTTCTGGGTGGATCATTCTGAGCCCCTTCACTGAACTGTAAGACTCACGGCCCACACCTGAACAGTCTCCCGTCAAAAGTTAATCCCTCAACACCAACCAACCTGCTGCAGCCGAACTGGTCGATCACCCCTCAGCCAACGCTGACTTGACATGTCAGTGGGCCGGAGGAATTTCTCCAGAGGCGTTTTAATCAGCTTTTTCCTTTCTCCGTAAAAGCCTCGATGTTCTTTTGTTCAAATTCATTTTCTGCGGTTATTAGCGACGGACTGTTCTTTCTTCTGAACGTGTGCCAATCTGTTGCGGCAACACGGGGTCCCTTAATGGAGCACTTAAGCCAACTTAGTCACCGTTGTCTGTCACAACGATGCAGCTTAAAAATCCCATTTGGCCATTGATTCGCCCAGTTTGTGTTCAAATACCTTGTTTAAAGAGATCGCCGAGTCGCTCCCAGCAATGATATTAGGTGCACATTGGAGAAAGACTAACAGCAAACTTTAATTGAAGAAGATGGAGGTACTTCAACAAGTATGTCTGCACCTTTCGCCCTTCTTGCAGCTACTGAACGTTGTATTATCTCTGCACAGCGGGCGGCCTTCACCGCGGCTGAATGACACGTTGTTTCCCAATGGAGGAGTATTATCCTTTGGAGTAGATGCAGAAAGAGCCCGGGGCCAGATCGTGAATATGACCAAAGCTCTGATGACATCCCTCTCAGGGGCAGGACACAGATAGAGACGATGCATTGTAAAATATGCACCGGCGGTTTCAAAGACTATGCATTATTGAGAAGTGTAAATGGGCCCAGGATGAGCATGGCTCATTTTATAGCGAACGGGAGCGCTGATTCTGGGCAAAACATGCACAAGTCTGGGCATGGGGAGAGATAATTGAAATGGTCAAACCAAAACTAAAAGACTCCCTTTGTTTACTCAGTGGCAACTGTTATTGTCCACTCAAAGCCACTGCGAGTTGATAGCTCGTGTTGGCGGGAGGGCAGCTGTGATGTTGATTGCAAATATACGTTGTAATGCGCCGCTCTCGCTTGACCTCCGTCGTGCCGTGACTCTGCGAGTTCAAGGGTTTGGAGAACGGAGCCAATTACTTTTAACGATTCCTGTTTTTTTGAGTCAACGTTTAGGTAGTAACTTTAATTACCAACAGGATGGGCGATTTTGTTTTTCCTCTCCCATGGAGAGGGGGGATGAGTAATTCAGGATTTGGCTGAGTAAGGGTGCTGACTGCTGACTGACTTGGGCTGTTTGACACACAGATCAACAAATTGACACAGCAGCAGACATTAGATTTGGTTTGACGGGAACCCAGATTATCTTTCCACCCCCCCAAGGGGTTCCCACGCTGGATGAACAGATGCTCCCTCCTCTTCCTCGCCTGCCGCCACCTTCTCTCTTCCAGTTACATATGCTCCAGGGTGATGGATGCTGAAGAGGCTGGCTGCAGTTTACACCAGACATGCCAGGCACCATTAGGAACCATTTTCTGCCCATTTGGCTGATAGCTACAACCACTTACAGAGGTGATTTGCCCTCTTTCTCTGAGCTGAGTATCCCTGATGACGGATCCATGCATTGATTGCCAGTGTCGGAGACCCCTGTAAGAGCCCGGTGCAGCAAGCGAGCACGCCCGCCTGTCAGCTACAACTATCTATCAGCTCCTGGTGAAGGGGGATGGTTAAGCCTCTTTAAGAATCCCATTCACAGTAACTTACTAAGAGTGCTTATGATAATCTTGTTATCATTACAGGCTCCCGGAGGTTATGGACCACATTGTTTTGTTTTTTCTTTTCTCTCTCACTCTTCTGAGAGACACCCATGCACTGATCCCAACTATCACATCGTGCCATGTCTGTCTCAATATCATTCATGCCGACTTTTAACGTTTAATCATTTCTGTATTATAACATGCACAGACTACCGTGTGGCTTTAGGGCTGTCACACACAAGTTAATTCAGAGTTCATTGTTAGTCTGTCGACTAATGTTGCTTACTTAGGTTGTGAGGTTGAGGTATCAAACCCCGATGTCACATTTAACTTGGATTTCACACTAATTGTGCGTACATAAAACATACAAAACAGAATAATCAGTGCCATGGCCTCACTGCAATGGTTTGATCATCTGTCAGCCGTTGCGGTTGATGGGACGGTAGCACTGCGGGGGAAATTGGAAAATGTCAGGTAGCGCCTCATAAACAAGGCTTTAAAGATCCCTTTTCTTCTTCTTCTTCTTCTTCTTCTTCTTCTTCTTCTTCTTCTTCTTTGTTTTTGATCTGACTGTGACCGCGTTGGCGATGTAAAACCAGCTCCGAGGCGGATCACATGTCCGTGCAGCCTCTCGGGCAGTGATTTGAAATGGAGACGCAATAGCTGCTAGTTTGATGAGGCGCACACGTGGCACCTTCAGTGACCGCGCGGAGCGGCGAGGGACGTGATTAGGATCCTGAAATAACGCATTAATCAAATAATGGTTCTTTCTCAATGTAGGGATCGGATCGACTCCGTTGTCGAGTAAGAGACGGGGATAGATCGAGAGAGAGAGAGAGAGGGGGGGGGGCGAACACACGGAGGAGCCACAGAAGAGAGTCCGATGCGCTGGATTCGGTCACCCGACAAAACTGACCTCGACATTTAAACACTGCGAGACAGCTATCGACGTGTAAATGAATGTTACATGGCTGGAGACCCGCTCTGCCCGACAGGGTGGATGGAGGGTGGCGTCGGAATTGTGGAGGTATTTCAGCCTCTCTGTTACCTTGGCAACATCTGCCTGTGTGAAAATAGCATATCCGAGGGAAACGAGCGGGTTCATTGCAACAAAAAGAAAAAAAAGAAGAAAGAAAAAAGAAAAATAAACAATACGTGTCTAGAAAACTATCATTTGCTCTACTCAGTACACTGACGAAAGATAATTTCGTCGAGACACTGGTGGGATACGGCGTGGGCCGGCGTCACCACGGGTGGGTTTTAACCTCTGCAGGCACAGATGGACTTACAGTCATAAAAATTAAATGGTTTACACGGGGAGCAGCGCGCATGCGCCCGTGAGGCGGATGCGAAATGGGTCGAGCGCGGAAGGGGGGGGGGGCGACCATCATTATTAAGAAATGGGAAACAAATAACAAGCCGCGATTCTCTCGATTTTAGCCTTGATTAGAGGTTTCACAGCGGACTATCCAAGTGCTGGGCTGCTTGGTTTGGTGTAATAAACCTTTTGTGTCCTTGCCTCCAGCACCTCCCGCTCTCCAGGAGAGAAAAAAAGTCAGAGAGAGCGAGAGAGAGAGGGAGAGAGAGATGTAAATTTTGATGAAAGAAAAATCCCGGTTAAGATTATGGCTGAGGTCACACTCTGCTGCAGTAGCCCGAGACTTGGACGGAGGATGCCATCCAGTTTAGAGATGTAGCGCCGGATAAAAACAAGAGCTTGGGAGCCAAATTGAAATAAGCGTTTGAGAGAGCAGGTGTTGGGAGGCTTGACAGACTTCAGCTGCATAACAAGTAGTGCATTTACTCTCCCTTGCCTTTGTCAATCAACACAAGCAATCGCACGAATAAATGCTCCCTAGCCAAGAAAAAGCATGCCCCCCCCCAAGCGAAATCACGCCTGAGTTAAACACGCAAACGTACACGCACGGACACGCAGGCACGTATAGGCAAGTGTGTACTCATACGGAGTCGCTACTTTCTCTCTCTCTCACACACACACACACGCACGCACGCCCTCACACACGCACGCACACGCACACGCACACACACACACACACAGGGGCGAAGCGGAACAAGGTAGTACCCACGCCGGCCTCTGGTGAAGCCAGGTGTATCGAACTCTGAATTTCAAACATCAGCCTATGTCTGCAGCGGTCCGAGCCCTTCGGTGTCTTAAAAGTCGACGAGACACGCAGAAATAAATAAATCAGGTGTTTTTTCTTCAGGGAAGAACCGACACGGCTTGGCTCGCCCTTGTTCTGTATGTCCCCATTTGGGAGAGCTCAGACAGCCCCGCGCGTGACATGGAGGAGTCATTTCCCAAAGCCTTTCGCCGGAAACACGAAACACGCTCAAACATCGCAATTTACAGAGAGGAACAGAGTCGGACAAGGATTTTCTTTTTCTTTTTTTTACAGCCGACCTTCGTTTCGCAATCCGAAGAGAACTTCAGCACTACGGACAGCGCTGAAATAGACTCGTGTTCATCTGCAAAACAAAAAAAAACTTTTAAAATAGAATTCTTTCTGAGCAGATAAGGGATAAATTTTGTAAAAAGCAAGGTTGGGGGAAAAAAAATATGCCAGCGAGATGCTGCGGTGTTTTGTCCTCCACGGGTTAAAACTTTAATGAAGACGAGCTTGTTGTTTTGCCAGCCGTGGGGAAGGAGGATGTATTAAATCCTAATCATTTTCAAGCATGCAGGACACACAGGACACATCCTCCACAGCTGACGTCAGATGCTGGGACCCCGCCCGTCCCACAGAAACCGTGCACCTTTGCACCCCATCAGAAAGTGGCAGATCATAAGCACCAGCATGCATCCATCCATTACCCGGACCGCTCATTCTGCTCTCAGAGTGGCCGGGATACTGGAGCCAATCCCAGCAGTCACTGGGCCGCGCAGAGGTGTAAAAACCAGGTCCAGAAAGTAAAGGTCCAAACCGTGTATTTGCTCCAACCATGTTACTAAACCAGCTGATTTCATTAAGCAGTTTTCCCTATACCTAGATGAGGAGTGGTGTTGACTAGAATCTGCTGGTGTGGTGGGTGAGTAGAGCAAATACATGGTTTGCACTTTTACTTTCCGGACCTGGTTTTTACACTTCTGACACGCGGGGAGACACCCTGGACAGGCCGCCAGTCCATCACAGGGCCCACACACACACACACACACACACACACACACACACACACACCTAGGGACAATTTAGTACAGCTGATTTACCTGACCTACATGTCTTTGGACTGTGGGAGGAAACCGGAGCCCCTGGAGGAAACCCACGCAGACGCGGGGAGAACATGCAAACTCCACACAGAGGACGACCCCCAAGGTTGGACTATCTCGGGGTCGAACCCGGGACCTTCTTGCTGTGAGGCAACCGCGCCCTGTGCCACCGTGCCGCCCTAAGCACTAGCATCGCCGTCTAACATGACTGGTGATACTGCAATCAAAACCATGGACTAAACAGGGTTGGAATGACCCATTTTATTGTGGGCAGTTGGGATACATGGGAGTAAATATCAACAAAGGAAGTTAATGGTTGACACCTGTACATTACATTCTAACAGAAAGTGATGGTCTCGCAGTCAGTTTAATGTATGTTTTCGACAATTTAACCAAGGCAGGCACCGAGTACGTTTACTTTACTCAGGGGTTCTGCATGAAGACAGTCCATAGAAAAGAAAGCAACTCATGACTAAAAGTTTAATTGGTTAACACTTTAAACCACGCCTCTATGTCTACATAATTTCAATACAGCCATACAATACAAGTATACAAGGTTATTTTGTGGTTAGAGAAAAATACAGCCGAAGTAGGTATGGAAATGCAAACAGGTTTGTTTTTTTTTGTTTTTTTTTTAAACCATCTTAGGGTTACATGAGAAAACAGGTCACACAAGGCGAAAGCATTTCATAAAATACTTATTTCATTTAACGGAAGGAAAGGAAGAAAAAAAAATCATAATTTTAGTAAACATAGCCCAAGTTAAGTGTACAATATGCACACTGTGAGGAAAAGGAAATAAAACCTATGCAGCAAAATTAATTTAAAAAAAAGAAAAAAAAGAAGACATGACTGGATTGCTCAGCTCTGTGGTAAAAATAGTCTCTAATGTTTGTCCATGGGTTCCATCTTCTGGCAACCGGGTGCCACTGGAGGAAGGGGACTGTGGTGGCAGGGGTAGGCCTCTGGGGAAAAGTCACTGTATTCCTCAGCCATTATAACGGCAGGGGGGGAAGGGAAGGGAACAAAAACAATTGCCTGTCCCTATGTCTCAAGTCTTTTTTATCTCCTCTTCTTGATCAAAAAGTCTCACGCTTTCCAATTCTGTCTTCGAACAAGGCTCCGGGTATTTTCCTAGTGATGATCTCTTTTTCCTGGGTATGTGTGGCTTGAGGCTGGTGGGAGGGTTCTCATTGGTTGTTTTTAGCTTTGGCGTGTGTGAGAATGTGAGACTTTAAGTTGGTAGACTGGGCAAACTTCTTATTGCAGCCATCGAAAGGGCAGACGTAGGGCCTGTCTCCAGTGTGGATCCGTACATGTGTGCGCAGGTTGAAGTCCAGAGAAAACCTTTTCCCACAGCCCTCAAAAGTACACTGAAAGTAAAAAACGACATGGAAGAACTATTGTGATAGTTGTAATTTTCAAATGAGCAATTAGGCATATCTTGGGCACATCTCAGCAGCCATTATACAGAAAGCAGGGAAACTCCCTGAGCAGGCCGCAAGTAAAGTCTTCAAGAGATTTCTATGCATAGGCGATGGCTTGAGCTTACACTCTAGTCCATAACAAGTCCCCTGCTACTACCAGACACACATCACACCCAGCTGTGTGGTGAACAAGTCATCACAAAGTTTGAACCCCTAATCACAGGGAATCATCTCACCCAAGTTAATACCACACAGAGCCCTTTCCCACCGTCTACCATAGCTCCAGTTGGCTACGAACAAAGCACTAATTTTATTGCCTTTTTTAGTTACAAGTGGGGCAACAAATTATAATTTATAGGTCAGGACTGACGAAAGACTCGTTAGAAGAAATACTTGTTTTTTTGTTAGCACACCCTCTAATTGTCAGGCGAATGAATTACCCAAAAATGAATTATCTAAATAATCCAAATGAATTATCCAAAAAATTATAATTCAGATGAATAAAAAAAATAAAAAAATCATTGCCCCCACCAGCAGAATGGGCTTGCTCAAATCCAAAATAGAAGACAGTACCCTGATCATATACAGTAAATTGAACAGGCAAGATTGATTTATCACAAACTTTGAGGATAAAGAAAGATATCCATCTTGGGGTGCAATGAAAATGTTACTATGAAAGGCAGTAATTAGGGGTGCACGATATTGGACTTTTGCCGATATCCAATATGGCGATATTTTACAACTCATTTTAGCCAATTGCCAATGCTGATAACAATACATGCACATATTTGTTCCACCTAATTACAGAGAACATCAAGTCTCTCCTGTAGTGGACTGAACTGAAGCAGCTACACTGACCACGAAAGCCATGCGCACCCACACGGGCATCACGCTGCTGATCTCTATTTTTACGTGGCTGGTCTACTTTCTTTTTCTATGTGCCAATATGCGGCCCTCCAACAGACGAGTACAATCTGTTTAAACATGGTTAAAATAAATAACTCACTGTACCAGAGGCAATGCAAGGCAGCAATGCAATCACGCGGGGTTTTTTTCGTTGCACATTAAAATACTTGATCAAATCGATGTGTATCCATGATCCTGCTGTCAAAACAATCTAGTTAATTCAGTAGCAGTTAAAGCATTTGCCTCATATCTTACCCATTTTCCAAAGCAGCCTACTTGAAATCTCCTCCGAAAATATGGCGGGCATGCACCCGCTCACACAACACAGACGCAGTTGGTGTAGCAGGTAAAAAAAACAAAAACGCTTTGCCCCACCTACATGACACCCTGCGTCCGTGCCTGGTCAATGGTTCACGTCGCGTGCGCATAATTAAAGCATAATTTTATCAGCCTGTCATATTGGGCTGATGCCAATATTTCATTTTAAAGCCTTTATCAGTCGATACCGATTGTGTCCCAACATCATTGTGCATCCCTAGTAGTAATAAATATAGTAATTACTTATTATTTATTATTATTATTCGAAGTAAAAACCTAAGTATCCTGAGTCACAAGTCAGAGGGTAGAAGAACCGTCAAGGAACTCTTGTTTGTGCTCTTGCAGTCTATATATTGTTTAACTGCAATCTTGGTCTTGGTAATAGTGTAATTTATCTGGCATTTCTTGAATTACAAAATGTAAATATCTGTATGTGAGATGCATATGTGAGTGTCTAGAGTGCTGCTGGTGCAGATGCACACCTGGAAGGGTTTCTCCCCTGTGTGTACAAGTTGGTGACGTTTGAGTTTGGAGCTCTCCACAAAGGCCTTTCCACACTCGGCGCAGACATGCACACGGGGTCCGTGGGTGTGGAGATGCTTCCTCATGGCGGAGTTATCCCTGAACATCTTTGTACAGCCCTGGGGACAACAGAGAGTTACACTAACACCAGTAGAAATACACCCACACACATTTAGATGACAATTTTTTGCATTGGGGTTTCCTCATGTTACCACAATATTTCACCAGAGCACTGTAAACCAAACTACAATGAAAAATTTCCTATACCCATTTGTATCCATTGCTTGGATTATGATTCAAAGTGAAGCTGTCTGGCAAGTTCTGAAACACTTGGGGTCCTAGAAGGTTTCGAAAAGCATTTTGTTGGCTTCCCAAGTAATGGGAAGTCTTCTTTCTTCTATAACTGCATGGCAATGTTGATTTGCCGCGCACCTATTCTGGCTTCCAGAAAACACGACAATGGCTAGTCAGTCGCTGCTAACGTTAGCTCTTGGTAGCCTTTCTAAAAATGGAGCAGCAACAAATTCAGCCAGTCCCATCATCATTGAAGGCAAGTGTTTGGGTGCATTTTGGATTTTACAATCTCCCAGGGAAGAAGGAGCTTGATTTGCAAATCGAAAGTTAAGTATTTCAGGAAAATTACAAATGTTGGGTCTCACATCATACGCCATCATCCAGAGTTGAAAGAAGTGGAACAACAACCTCCTGCAACATGAACAAACAACCAACGCACACTGCACCACTTTACCAAACTCCCAGCCAATTCTAAACGGCCAAAAAAAACCAAAAACAAAATAGATCCATTGCCTGTTTCATTTCAAAAGACCGGCATCCCTACAGTGTAGTCGACAATTGAAGGCTTTAGATTTATGAGCCAGACAATTGAGCCAAAGTACGACATACCATCGCGCCGTTTTTCTATTGAGAAAGGTTATGTTTGCCTTTGTGTGTTCACATTATTGGAATCAATTGATATAACTTTTTCAAATATAAAAACTACATAATCCTATACACACTTTAGTCTGCTTTCATGCCATAATTTGCCACACCACCTTTCGTAGCCCCCAGCGGACTGGAATAGATCCTGAAATTAGCCCCCCCGTGTACAAAATCTAGAATTGATTTTGAATCAGGAATCCTTTTGAATTGAAAAATCGATTTTGAATTGAATCATGGCCCTTAGAATCGAATCGTGAGATTCTGAAAGATTCCCACCCCTATAAAAACCCATCTCACAGGGGGGGTGCCACCTTGGTCTATTAATAAGACTGGGGGGAACCCTACCCTATCTGTTGAACCTGTAGGGTTCAAACAACCTGTAGGGTTAGAATTTCCTTCAAAGCGTGAGAGAACTGAGACATTGTAGAGGACTGAGTGGATATAACCTTTTCCCAGAAATTATCAATTCCATTTGTTCCGGAAATTAATAGCACAACACTAATATGATAATCCTCTGAAGGTCAGTTCTAGTTTGGCTATGACATGGCATTTCTACTTGGCAGGGTTGTCAGACTCACTTTATGAGGGCAAGCTATCGTCCTCGGAGCATCATCTTCTTTCACTTTCCTGGGCTTCATCCTGTTAAAAAACAAACATGCTGAGATTTTGCAAACACACGCCCACAAATACATGATTATGTTAAAGGAACTTCAGAGGACTTCATTTAACACAGAGATTCAGTTTACTTTTATATCCATCAATAGCCAACACTTATATGCAAGGCAAGTTGAAAGCAGCCACAATGAAAATATTGTACCTAGATAGAGTGTGGGTACAAATTTGTACAGAGTTATGCATACTAACTGAACTCTTGATTACAATGAAGGGGCATACTGGATAGATGAGTAAACAAGCATGTACAGACTGTTACAGAGTACTTTGGGATGCAGTGAGTGGATGCATTCCAGCAGAGTGTAAGGCTGCTCTTCGAGAAGCCTAGAAGAGCCCCTGGACTGTTACTACCTTCATATATTAGACACCTTCACAGTTTCCGTTTTATGGTAATTGCCGGTTTTTTTACTGGGAAAATCTGTTGAAGTCTGACATACTTAATTCTCTCCAGTCACAATGTCCAATGAAAATAACTCCCTCTAAGCGCAATTTGAATTTTGTTAAAATAGACTAAAATTAAATTTCCACATATCCGTCCATTTAAAAAATGGAATCTTTTTTTAACGAATGTGTAAGCTAGTGGGCCAAACTGGCCAAGGTAGCCTGCTTGATCCCCATCTCCAGTGTGCCAGTAGAGGGCTCTCACTGAAAAACCGAATCAAAACAGTAGAGCTTGACCGATAAATCGAAGTGCCCATATTATCGGCTGATATGAGTTAATTGCAGATAAATCGCTATTGGCGTTTATAACGGCAGATAAATTACAACCCATTAAGACCCAGACATTGGCGTGTATATCCCTTTAGTGTCGGATTGATGGGAGCCCGTTTTAGATGTCATCGTTTTTGAGACACGTGACCGATGAAATGTATCATGACTTGTTGAAATACACGTGGGGAAGGCAAAATGCATTATGGGATACATTTTTGGTTTGTTTTTTGTTTTTTTCAGGGCCCTTAGTCAGTCTTAGCCTACGTGTGGATGGCAAAAAAGTTCCGAAAGTTGCGCTTCAAAAAGTGACAATGGCTGACGACCTGAGCATGGGGAGAGTACAGCAGTTACTTTGAGGAAGAAAATAAAAAACAATGAATAAGAAGATTCAAACCCAGATTATGTTATTCGGTGAGTTTGCCAGATTCTGGATTTTTTGTTTATTGATTTTTGAAAAAAAAAAAAAGTCAATGAAAATTAGGGGAAGGGAAATAATTTCCAATTAAAGCCAAAGGTTTAAGCGCTCAAATTAATTTCATTTCATGTTTCTATCTGCTACAGAGGCTGAGAAATAGAAGTTTTAGTGAACGTTGACAATTCTGTCAACTTTTTCAGAGAACCCTCAATTTTTAGGAGGTTGTTTTCAAACAATGCCTGAGGTTTTAGAATATATTTTTTAGAGGGTGTCTTAGATCATAATGGGTTAAAAAAGACAGAGAGACAGAAGATGGATCCTTAAACTATGTTGTAAGTCTTGTCGCTGCATAGTTTGCAACTCCACTGTTGGCAACACACGTGTACGGAACGTCACAAATCACAACAATCAGCTGACCCAAGCAGAGCGGGGAGATCATCTGTGTACATGATAAGTCGATGATTTTCACGTGAAATGCATTACTTAAATAATGATGATCCCCTATCACTTCTCCCGTTAGCCTAAACAAGCCCGACAATATTCATGTCAGCCATGCCTGGTTTTGCTGCAGTAAAGTGAAAGCCGGTGCTGTCGGGCAAACATCTAAATTATGTTTAACTTTATGCTACTTGAGTGGTGTACTCGATTGTAGATGTATTTATGAAACAGAATGGCAGTTCTAGCGAGCAAACAAAAAAACGGTCCTATCATTTCTCCCACATCACTTCTAAAAATTCTCTGGCAACATAGCTTACAGCAGCTTATAACGCTGTCCATTGCTAAATGAGGTTACCCAAAAAGCTAGCTAAGATGGCTAACATTAGTGAGAGGTTAAACTATACTGTTCAACTTATTCTGCCTAAATTAAAAAATGGTTAATATATTCGCACATCTGTAATTACAGTCAGTGCATTAGAAATGATTAAACCAGAGGGGACACGTAAATAAACATGAGCTGAGGGGCATCTGGATAGTGTCGCGGTCTACTTCGTTGCCTACCAACACGGGGCTCACCGATTCGAATCCCTGTGTTACCTCTAGCTTGGCCGGGCGTCTTTACAGATACAACTGGCCATGTCTGCGGGTGGGGAAGCCGGATATGGGTATGTGTCCTGGTCGCTGCACTAGCGCCTCTTCTGGTCAGTCGGGGCGCCTGTTCAGGGGGAAACTGGGGGGAATAGCATGATCCTCCCACACACTACGTCCCCATGGCGTAACTCCTCACTGTCAGGTGAAAAGAAGCGACTGGCGACTCCACGTATCGGAGGAAGCATGTGGTAGTCTGCAGCCCTCCCCGTATCGGCAGAGGGATGGAGCAACGACTGGGACAGCTCAGAGAGTGGGGTAATTGGCCAAATGCAATTGAGGAGAAAAAGAGGGGGGGGGGGGGTTAGCCAAGCAAATATCTAGCATGGCTTGGTAGCCAAACAAAGCTATCTAGCTATACATGGTCAGCAATAGACTGATACTGAGCAGTACTGATGTTTATTTAGCTATTTATTTTATTTATTCTTTATTTAAATGGTCAACAATTGATTGATATTTAACATACAGTGCTGATATTTATTTAACAATTTATTTTTTATTTATTCTTTATTCAAATGGTCAGTAATGGCATGAAACAGGCTTGTACTGTCTCATAAAGAATTTACTTGACTCACTGGATTATTTTTATATATATATATATATATATATATACACACACACACACACACACACACACGACAAAATTAAGATAAAAAATAAAAATAGGTGAAATAAGGTGCAATAATGTGGAAACACTGGGAATATGGCAAGTACTCTATTTACAAAATTTTAAATGAGAATCTTTAAATAAGTTATTCACAGAATGAGAAGTGTAGACAGAGTACGGGCTTTATGCAGTGTCCCTGTACAATGTATAATAATGTTAAACAAAAAAAGTTAATTAAAGAATATTTAAGAAAGCATCCTTCTGAGTACGAGCATTATCATATCGGTGCACAATTATATTGGTAATTGGTGAATTTTTCCCTTCTAAAATCGGTATCGGCCTTGAAAATCCCATATTGGTCAGGGTTGACAAAAGATCGCAGCGAAGTTGCCTTGGGGAGGACAAGGTCACAAGGCTCATGTGCATTACAAGTTGTGGAGAGACCCTTGGCACCTTTGATTTCAAGTTGGCAGCTGCACGCTTCACTGCTGCGAAAAAGAAGTACAATTATATGAGCTACAGGTTATGGTTGTTTTTTTGTTTTGTTTTCCAGCGTTTTTAATTCTATTTTATCTGAGCCTGAGAAAAGACCTATAGCATTGGAAACTACTTGATTTCAAGATGGCAGCATCATGTCATAATTAAAATGTTACAAACCATATAGGCATGTATTTATTTTTGTTATATAGTTTTTATTCTGTTTAATCTCATCTAATATGTAGGCCTAAAGCTGAAGGAAATGCTTGGTGTTTACGTGTTGCACCAACAAACGTAGGCTAGTGTAATATTGATTTATTTATTTTCAAAACAGCGTGATCCACTTGAGTCTATTGATGGAACTTATTTTATTTGGATAAAGTAGTCTACTTTTCAATAAAAAAGAAATATACACTTACATGCCTTGATGATGTCATTCTTTATATAGCCTGCCTATCAACTGTTTTTAAGCTCAATAAACACAGATAATATTTGACCGGAATTTCTCTTATTTGTCCAGGATATTGGAATCTTCTCTGACACGTGGACCGGCACCATTTTCTAACGGAAACCTTGGACTCCTTATAACTATACAACAATCTGTAGCATGTAGGACCAAACTGGCCATCAAGCAAATGCTAAAAGAATTTTCAGACAGGACTGCAGCGTTAGAAGAAAATGTAATTCTGATAAGCAGGGGAATAGGTGTGTGGGGCAGGGTATACTGTATCAGCGGCAAGTTGCTTGCCTAGTCTGGTAACATCTCGGATTAAAATTTCTTCATGATTTGAGACTAGGGCTGAATGATATTGGAGGGGGGGAAATCAACATACCAATATTTTTGTTCTTTGGAATATGCATTGCAATACTAAAGAATAAAAACAAGTTTCAATTTCAACAATTTCAACCAAATAAATTCAGCTTTCAACTTTAACAGCGCTCCATTTGCAAAGAATGTATCACCCTAGGAATGATTAGGGTGATATTAGAGGGGGAAACAAGGAAGATGCCCAAGAAGTCATTAAATCAGAGTAAATTACATTATTTGTCAGATGTGGAAGAATGTTGTCCTTCAAGTGACCTGCTGCATGCTCAATAATCCAGGTAAGGAAATCACACAAAGTTGAATCAGTTCACCTGGACCCAATGTTAATTGAGAGAAACGTTTCATCACTCATCTAAGTGACTTCTTCGGTCTCAACCGAGCTGACAATGTCACCACTGACACAGCGGCTGGGGAAAGGGAGAAATCCCACATTAAACAGACCCTGGGTAAGTGCGGTTATCCTAACTGGGCATTTGTCAAAGCCAGGAAGATATCTCAAACAGCACACCAGCCAGCCGATCGAAGAGAGGAGAAGGACAAAAGCTGCCTAAGCGTAAACCAGTGGTGATTCCGCATGTTGCGGGAGTGTTGGAACAGTTGAGACGGGTATTTTCCAAACATCGTGTCTCAGTTACTTTCAAACCCCAAAACACACTGCGCCAGAAATTGGCCCACCCCAAGGATTGGGTCACCCGACACAAACAGAGCAATATAGTGTACGCTGTTAAGTGCCGGGAGGATTGCCGTGACTTGATCAGGGAAACCAAACAGATGCTGGCCAAGAGGATGACACAACACAGAAGAGCTACCTCGCCAGGCCAGGACTCTGCAGTCTACAGCTATGAGGATGTGCACATCCTTGATAGGGAGGAACGCTGGTTTGAATGGGGAGTCAAAGAGGCCATCTATGTGAAGAGGGAACAACCATCCCTGAACCGAGGGGGGAAGGCCTAAGAGTGCATCTGTCACCATCTTACAGTGCTGTGATTGCAAACATTCCCCAGTCCTCTGTGAACAGTACACATTGCCATTGTAACTATAGTTAACGGTCACGGCAATTCTCATACGAAACTTAATTCGTTGTTTTCGGTCGTTATGCCACTGCATTGTTTATAAGGGTGGGGATACCTGCAGTCAGTTGAGACTGATGACGTCACTTAGATAAGTGATGAAACGTTTCTCTCAATAAACGTTGTGTCCAGATGAACTGATTCAATTTTCTGTGTTGTCCTACAAGGGTAGTCATAAAAAGGCAGACCTCTCTAGATTTTCTTTCCATCAGTTTAAAGCCAAACATGACTGATGGTGATGAGCTCAATCCTTTGTAATGTCGAGTACTGCACACGTGTATATCGTGATGTCGATTCTGAAATGATATATTGCACAACCCCATTTGAGACCAACGACAGCCTACATCAAAACGGTGTTAGCAATGAGTACGTAATAACGGACCACGCTTTCTGGGCGTTTGTGGCTTTTCCCCCTCAAGGCGCAGATGTGTTTGCTTTGGGATCAGAGACAAACGCACACTCACCTGGCGAACTCGGCCAGCTGTTTGGGGTCTGAGAGGTCGATCCCCGGGATGCCACCAGGGGGCAGTTTCTTCCCCGTCATGTACTCCGAGTAGTCCGGGGGGGAATTCTCTCCGATGATTTGCTCCTCAACCACCGACTCATGGTCAATGTCTTTATTGTCATCTAGAACACATTATAGAGACTGAACCGATAACATATTGACGTACTTCAAGTACAAGTCTGCCGGGCTGAAGATCAAAACTTCATCAGCCATCGCACCCTTGTTACATTTGAAAAATCTATACGAGAATTATAGTTTTCCTCAGTTTTGATATCAAAGTTGTCCGTATTTTACAATTGCAATACGAGTTCAGCAGATGTGGCTCACAAAAAGCTAAACGTTAGTTGCAATTAACGACTGGTTGATGAGAACCTGCGGAACTTACCATTGCATTTGAACTCATGTCATCTGGCAATGAGGGCTGCTTACCAGTACCGCCCGCCATAGCTAACGTTAACAGCTAACACTTAAATGGTTTGCCGTCCAAGATAATAACTATAACGGTGCATTTTAGGACAGCAGGTATCAAATAGTATCATCAGCCACTGCCGGCTGTAAAGAAAGCGAGGCAAAGCTCGCTGAATTAATGTGCGCCACGGTCAGCGGCCTACTACTGTCAGGAAAACCAGCAGTACGCTCTCTTCCCCCAGAGCGCCGCCGCCATCTCTGCCTGGCCGAGCCATCGCCATGTTTTCGGGCCGCCGCCATACTTACTAGTCTCGGGGAATATGGCGGCGCCCAGCGACACCTAAAACATGGCCTCCCTTCAAAACAAAAACATTTCAATGTGCAAAAACGCGTTTTCGCGTCGAAAACTCGCCACGATCGCCCTCCGTCTGGCGGTGCGACGGACTACTCCAGGAACTAGTCTGGTGCAGGAGGACAACGCCCTGCGAAACGAGGCCTCCTGCCCGGGCTGACGAGCAGGCAAGAAACAATGCGGGGCTGTACCTGACAGAGACGACCAGGCTGTACTTACCCGATGCCCACATCGTAACAGAAAACTCCCCCTCCAGTGTCTTTATTTGCACCTGCTTCTGCTCCCATTTTCTACCGCCGCCTTCCGCGCCGCTTAAATAGCTCTTCTTGCCGGATTTCTTCCCGCTGCCGCCGCCTCCTCGTTTCACCCGACCCACCGAGCTCTTCCCGGCCACAGTCACCAGAGTCTGCTCGATGTACTCGTCCTCCACGCCGGGCGCCGGCACCGGGATGAGGATCTGGTCCTCGAAACCCCCGTCGGCGTGCAGGTCCGAGTCATCGCCGCCCACCACCTCCTCTCTCGTCTGGACTAGGATGACTTCTTGGTGGTGGTGGATTGAGTTGGGGTCGTCCGTAACCAGCGGCTGAAGAGCAATCATGGGCTGGTCGTCGTCGTCGTCTCCCCCGACCACCGTAGTCTCGATGGTCTCCACCGGTATCGTTTCCACCTCAATCTCGTGTAGCTCCACTATTTCAGCCGGCATCTCCGAGCCGTCCGCCTCAATATACAAGGTGTCTCCGGATGCCATGTTGAATTCCGCCAGCTTGCCTCTCTCATTCAAGCCTTGTTGTGCTGGTTTTTTCTTCTTCTTCTTATTGCCCCACAAACACACACACACACACCCCCCGCTCCTGCCTCTGTGTTCTCCCTCTTCGATAACAACTCTCCACTCGGTCCCACAGTCAGTTCTCGTCGCCACTACGCTCTTACACACCGAAACACCGCGAGATTTGCTAATCCTAATAATAGGCCCAGTTGTGGAAGAGCGTCTCAGGACCCTCTCTCTCTCCGGGGGTCCACCGTGATTTTCAGATGTGGCAGAACTGGCTTGATTTTAACTTTCTGTTGATACGCAAGGCAGAAATGATAGTCAAACTCTGAAAATATGTGCGAGAATCTAAAAACTCCAATATCTTGTACCACAGTTAGATAACGAATACAGTTAATTTAACAGTGTTTATTCAGTGCATCCTACAAGCCTCACAACACTTCATGAGAATCAGCATGATTTATAATGAAGTTGTACATTCGATTGTTTTCAATATAATTTCTATTACAAGTTTGATCTCCAGGTGGCAGTATGGAAACATACATGCTGACCTAGTCCCTCTTGCACTTGGAACCAGCAACACCTCAGCTGAGTCCACTTTTAAAGGGGAATACAACGCAATTAAAAAGGTAATCCGTTTTTAGAATTTTGCACATTTTTTTGAATTTTCCAAATTTTCTCAATCAACTTTTTGTAAGTGTGGAAAATCATTCCACTTTCATTCCAAAAAGTCATTCCAAAAGAGAATGAATTTGTTGTTTTCAGATAAAATCCTGTTATTATTCTACTTGCCCCTTGACCTCAGTGATTTCCGCATATCTTATGCAAATATAGTATATGTAACAGTTTTTGTTACTAGTTTATTTAGGGTATGTCTTTATGCATGCTCAATAATCCAGGTAAGAAAATCAAAGAAAATTGGATCAGTTCATCTGGATACTTTTATTGACAGAAACCAATGTCAAATCAACATTTCTGTCAATAAATGTATCCATATGAACTGATTCAACTTTCTTTGAATTTATTTAGGATAATTAAGGAAATCGTTATAATTTTCATGACGCTCGCCTTAAAGTCTGAAGATTCTGAATTAATGAACTAGATAAATAATACTAATGTACATTTCATTACAAAAACATACATGCGTATAATAATGTCAAGTCTTTACATGACTTGTTTGTGTTGGCAAGCATCTCCAATAGTAAATACATATCTTTTGATCAAGGGGCTGTAACTACAGCGGTTATGTCAAGTCAGTGAATATATGAAGGAAAACTTCACACATTCAAAAAATATTGCATGTAGAACCTTTTTGTGTTATTCAGGTTTACCACACATTTGTATGTATCTAAATTAGACTATATTTGTGTAGACTAAGGATCCTCGAGTGTATTTTATCGGAAAAACTGGTCTAATTGAAAGTCTTATTTCTGTCAATAAATGCCACGTTTGTATCAGAGATTATGGAATGGAAATAGCTCGGGTGTTTCACAGTTTGTCTGTATTAAGCTGGCTGTATAATTCATTGCACCTGCTTGATAAACCCTGCATTTTAGCTTGATAAAAAAAGATCCAAAAATCAATTGGAAACTCAAAAGTGAAACAACAGCCAGTCCCAAGTTGCAGACTGGTATCAAATTGGCAGATAAAGACACCTGGAGTATAGACAAAAGAAGAGTCGACCTCATTTATCCAAGACATTGTTCACAGTTTTATTTGAATTCATTTTAAACTTTGTATCTTTTTTTTTATATTGTCAAACCGGGAAGCACTTGGTCATAAAAGGAAATAATAACATGAACAATACTTCACCATATCCTTGCAGCCATTAAACATTTTTTATTAACAACATGATCACAAATACTCTGGTGTATTATTTTTTTTTCTTCATTTATTTGTTCATAAGATTGCAATATCTAAAGAACAAGGTTATTCCACCCTCTTTCAGGTCAAGGCCCTTCTTTTTCCATCAATCATTCCACAAATATAGCTGTCTTGGCGAAAAGGATAAAAAATGTCCAGGTGAGATGATGATAAAGAAATCTGCGCGTGCTTGCCATTGCATCTAAAACAAAACCAAATTAAAATGACTAATATAATATAAAATACAAAAGACTGACATAAAATTATGTGCAATAATCAGTTATGACAATCATTACAATCATTTTCCTTATCATTTCCTCATCATTACCATTGTACTCACTAAACTACTACAACTCATATGAACGTCGTTACACTGACAATGATAAAAATGACAGCAGTAATAATGAAAATGATAGTAATAATACGACAAAATTTAAAAATAAACATTTGAAAAAAAAGGTTTTGAATTTTATCCATTTTCTTTTAGGCCACAAACAGGAGACGAAACCGGGCTAACGAACAAACAAACAAACAGAGATTTTAAGAAATTAAAGAGTTATCAGTGCAAGACTGTGCCCCATTCATCACTTTCCCTTCAGTCGTAACCAAAAAAAAAAAAAAGAAAAAAAAGAGAGACATTTCTGTAGTGTCACAACAACACGGCCATGTTGCTTCAACAGCACAGCTACATTGAATGAATGGATGTCACAGTTTGGGCCTTCTTTCCCGACTCTCTCCGACGGGGCCAGGGTCTGCTGCAGGGGCCGTGGGTTTAAGAAGGTGGCTCACGTTGGGGAGTGGCTCCTAAAATTATGTCGTGCTAATTCTACTGAGTTCATGTCTAATGGCTGGGAAAGAGAGAGAAAACATAGGAACCAGGTTGAGGAGATTAGGCAACGATGTGAGCAAAAAACAACAACAATCAGCCTCATACTTCCCTTACCTGTTGTATGGGAAAAAATGCCTGTATATAGTCATTCCTTGTGTATATATCTGAAGATTGTTGTGTTGTTATTCTATGTTAAGTACACTGTGAGAGCCACAAAACCAGTCAAATTCCATGTGTGTGCAAACTTACATAGCCAATAAATCTGATTCTGAAAAGATGGGTAAATTCACCTGTGTATCATGGATAACACTGGTTGGTCCTCATTATTGACTTTGGTAAAATTGTCAATATTTGCACTACCCAAAAATGCCCCCTGTGAGCTATGACCTTTGTTTTTGTCACAGAGTAATTTGTCATTAGTATTTCATGTGCTATTAAAGTCAAATCTTGACATCACTCTCAGCATAGTAGGAGGTTCTTACTGCCCTGAATCCAAATTCAGCTATCGAATCCTGCTACTTTCTTTGCCCACCACTTCAGCTAATTTGGGCAGAGACACCCTGGACAGTTTGATCGCAATTCAAAGTTCCCCTTTCACCGGAGGCAACGGTGCTTATCATTAAACCACAGTTACCAGCGATCAACGGTCAGCCCAATGTGAAGCGTCTACATCTGTGGTGACACCTAGTGGTCAAACACCTACATAACAACTCATCCAGCATCCTGTTTTATACCAACGGGGCAGCTATTTACGTACGGATAAACAGTCCAAAGATTTTAATTCAGTCAAACACGTTTTACCGTGGATAATTAATGTTAGGAGTGTCATTTTTTCCCAGCTTAAGAAGTGTCTTTTGATTTGTCACACACTGTCTGTCACACACCGTCTCTGAACACAGCCAAGTCCCAGGAGGTTGAGGGGCCGTGGCCCCTGAGTTCACAAGACCCTTTATTGATTGCTAACTTTCATGACGTTGCTAGGAAACTATTTCATAACAGCCCAACAGACAGACTGATGATGACATTTCACAGATTGTCCAATCAAACCACGGTATTAGATGATATGATTTATTATCAGAAGCTGCTTGTTCTTCCTGAAATGATTTAATTACGCTGACAATGAGGAGGAGAGTTTCACAATAGCAGCGGTTCCGACATTTGGGGAACTGAACATCAACAAACCATTTAGTTAGATTGGAAAACATGATTTTCATCGGACTGGATTTTTAAAAAAGAGTTAAACTGAAATAAAAGTAGTTTCATTTTTCTAATATCGGAAAAAGTAAAACATACCATCGATGATCTCATCCTTCACTTTGTGCAATTCACGGACAACCTCATCCAAGATTTCCTGGTGGGAAAAAAAAAGAACAAATGTTATTTGTAAGGCACTTTTCAAAAAACTGGGTTACAAAGTGCTTTACAAAGCATTATAAAATCAGAGTTCATAATGACAAGAAAACATCACAGAAGAGCTTAGAGGATGGATTTAATAAAAATACACGATGAGACGAGGGTAAAAGGGAGATGAACAGATAAACGAGGGAAGAATAAAAGATAAAGTATGACAAATGCCTTCACACGAAAGAAAATCTCAAGTGTTAAGAAATGAGTTGAAAGAAAATACCGATTTCATGGATAGCATTTGAAACGAGATGTTCATAATATACAGCAATTACAAAAACTTCTGGGGTTTAGAATTGTTTGGGATAGGCTCCGGCATCCCCGCGACCCTGAGAGCAGGATAAGCAGTTTGGATAATAGATGGATGGATGGAGAATTGTTTGCACCCAATAAACAGAACTGAAGAGGAGTGTTTTATCAGTGGAAAGAGGTATCTGATCTGTGTTTCACCAGCCAAAGTAGCTTTTGACAGTATTACAAAGAGGGATGACAAGCAGGTCACATGTCCTAAAAGTGAGCAGAATTATATCGTGTCAGCTTTAGACAAAAGCCACTGGCTGTGCACTCATGATCGTTTTAAGCTCTGGTGTAAAGCTGATTACCATGTGGTTTCCTTTACCTGTTTCATCCTATCGAGGTCTAAGGCGTCTGTGTCACTGCCACTTCCTACTGGTCGTACCCTGCAAAATAATAATCATATCCTGTTAGATACACAACTATGTTTTTTTTTAATTTCAGTCAAAAGAAATATTAAGCGAGTTACTTCCAGCTCTCACCTTGAAACCAAGGATGACCTCTCTGCAGAGTTAGCTCGGTCCCATGGCTTCTTCCCACCATCTGTAGGACAGAGCAGCGTCGTTAGGCAAAGACCAGAGGCTCAGTGGTCATTCACAGTGCAGGTTTACTGACATTCAAATGAAGATGCTCCCAGGACAGACAGACCAACACACAGACCGACCTAGATAGATAGATAGATCGATAGATTGATAGACCAATAGATCGATAGATAGATAGATATTTCTGGGAGTATGGGAAGACTGCTGATGTACTGATAAGCCAAAACTCCTTTTTGTGTGCTCTTAAGGTTCTTTGCCGTGTGTTGCAAGCCCACCTGAGGCATTTTGTCCACCCCGGGTGCTTGGTGAGGGAGAATTTGGGTCATCCTACAGAGAGAGATGGACAAACACCCATCACTTATCATCATTATCACAAGCGCCTTAATCGTCTTTTGTTTGGAGTTGGGATGCTTGCTATGTTAATTATTAACACCATCACTACTATCATTGCCATAATGAGTGTAATCATTATCATCATCATCATTATCATTTGCAGCCAAATTAGCACAAGTGTGTGGTAGCTTCATGCACTGTTGGCACCCCGCCCTGCTCACTCACAATTTGGCTGTCCTCAGGCTTCTCTGACGCCGCTTTCCTTCTGGGAGCAAAAAGAGGCTTCAAGTCAGCACCAATCATCAGTTCATTCACCTCAAATCATCCTCTGAAATCATTCATCTGCACCATCATAACCAGTGCAACAAGCATCATCGAATCTTAAACAACTTGGTGAATAAAAGGGTTCAGTGATTTGCTGTGTCCAACGTGAATATGTGATTTCTACTGCAAATGGCTTTATGGCTACTTGGGCTCAAACGTCCTGACCTTCGCGCCAGCAGGGCATTCATCTCCTCCATCAGTCCCCCACTGCCTCCGCTACTCCGGTTGGCATCGTTTTTGGTGGCTGAGGAGTTGTCCTCCGGCTGAGGAGAAAAGAGAAAAGCAGCACAGAGAAAAGTAGACGAGCAGAGAGGAGAGAGGATAGAAAAGAGAGGAGGAGATAGAACAGTACGTGAATTAGGGCACCTTCTTGTGGTTTTTGAATCCCGGGGAACTCACAGTGTTGTTTTGTTTTTTTTTAGAGGAACCGTTCTGAATTTTCAAAGTCTCTCCCTATTTTATACTCACCACTCATGTAGTGCATAGGTAGGTTGCGTTTTCACAGTCATCCATCCTACTCTTCATCATGGAAACACGGATCCAGCTTACCATCTACAGTTCAACGGGGGGGACGAATTCACAATCCTCGATCAGGGCCAAAAAAAAAACACTCCGTGATTCAGCCGAAGCTAATGCGACGCTACAGCAATCTAATAAGTCGAAGCGAATTTGAGCGGTCATTTTAAAACTTAACAGTCGTTTTTATGGTCAGTTATATTTCCTGCTTCACAGCCTACAAGCAATTACGGCTAGGAGTTACTCTGCCACGGCACAGCAAAGCAGCAAACACTTGGAGGAAACTTAGCAATAAAAACAGGTCGATTTTGATAATGACCGCTCCAATTCACGACGACAGGCTGCTGTAGCGTTACATTAGCTTTGGCTGAACTGTGGTGTGGGTTTCTACACTGTACGAGGAACATAGATCTGTCCCCCATCAGCTGCACTGAACTGTAGATAGAAGCTGGACCTGCATGCCCAGTATGAAGAAGTGGATGGATGACTGTGAAAATTAAACCTAACTCTGTACTTACTACACGAGCAACGAGTGTCAAATTGGGATAGACCACAGAGAATCCACAGCACTCCTTTAAGTCCAGGCATGTTCTCACTTCTTTTTCTCCCACCTGTGCTCTGTGTCGGTTACTCAGCTTGAGAGTGTTTCCTTTCCAGAGCTTTAGAACCAATTATGTTAACACACACCGTCAATAAATCTGTTAATTGGACTTTAAAGTCTAAATAAGATTACCTCATACAAACATAAACCGTAATCTGCAAAAGTGTAACCGAACTGAAGGTACGTCAAAGCCATTCCCTGCGTGCTCCAGCCAGACAGCATAATCCACGTGTAGCCTGCCTGTCTAAACACAGCCACTTGAAGAGAATTCAAGTCAAAAGGTCAAAGGTACAAAGAAGGGCATCTCACTCTTTGAACGCGGCGCAGTTTGGCCCCGGCGATCATCGCGGCGAGTCCCGACGGGGCAGGGGGCTCACCCCCGTGGCCTCCTCCACCGCCCATGGGGAGCGGCGGTGGAAGGGGAGGAGCAGGGGCCCCCGCTGAGGGCGGAGGGGGCCCCGGGGGCGGTGGAGGTGGTGGGGGTCCACCGCCCATGCTCATGGGGGGAGGCATTACAGGGGGGGCCACAGAGAGCACCACCGGGTGACCCTGGAAAGGAGAACCTGGGTGGAGGGAGAAAGACGGAGAACTAAGAGGATGTAACACACACACATAAACACACACACGTTCTCTACATTTCATGATGTTTCCAAACACATTTTTTTTGTTAATCGAGAGGATGAAATAGGAATGTAATAAAGGCATCCTCCGTGAAGACCTGCATGCTTTGTTAGGTACCTGAGTTGGAGGACCGTCGCTCCCGTTCCATGTGTGCCTGCATCTGCTGCTGCTGCTGCTGCTCCATCATCTGCCTGCCGAGAGAGCCGGGAACCAATTTCAACCACCCTCAATTGCAACCGACGCCTCTCACCTCCTCATTGTCAGGTAGGCATCTCACATTGGTAACAGGAGAGAAGCCCCCCCCTTACTTAGATACATAGCGCACTACCAGCATTGCGGGACTTTCAGGAGAACGGAGTGACGTTGAAGCAGCATTAACATGGGAAAACCAGAGTCTGAAACTTTTGCCATCACCCTTAGGATTGACATAAATCTGTCACGCTCACACTCATTCACTGACTCGGTCAGTCATTCAGTCAGTGACTTTATCATACCAGCTTGCCAGTTAGAGAAAAGTGCTGACCTTAGTGCATCAGTTGATGTCAGTACCTTTTACATATTTATGTATAGTTTGATGGGCTTGTTGAGTGGCGGGGGCCTGTTTGAGACACGGGGCTGTCCATCTATCAGGACTCACAGGACTGTGTGATTGTGTCACACAGCTTACTGATCATAGTGTGGCATGAAGGGATTTTCTCTCTCAACGTGCGCTCAACACACACACACACACACACACACACACACACACACACACACACACACACACAGTCAAACACACTTTGCTCTCTGATTCACCTTCGTTCGCCTACCCATCCCCTGTTCCACCTCCCCCGGCCTCCCATTCATCTCCCCAAAGCCTCTGATGTGAGAAGCATATGTCATGACTCGAAGCAGGGAGAGGAGACAGCTCACAGAGAGGAAGTGGAGTTTTCCAGCTGTGTGTTGGACAGGAGATGTGCTGAGCCAGCAAGCCCCCCCCCCCCCCACCCCACCCACATCTGACAGCAGCACACAACGGGAGCAGAGCTGTCAAGCAATCCTGCAGGATAGTAGCTTGCATTAAAGGGTCATTGTTTGTTTTTTGTTTTTTTTAAAACCTGGGTCTTATTTTCATAGGTTCTGCCATCGAGCAGATCAGTCTTGATATCAGTTTATTCGCCGGCTTAATTTAGGAGATTTTGGACATGGAGCTACTGCTGGATATCGCTTTCCAGTGTTGTCTTATGGGGCAACTGAACACAAGCCTTAAACCTGTTCTTTCAACAACAAAAAAACAAAAAATAGCCTGGTGCATCAGTTACATGATTTCTCATTATCTATGACTTCTCAGTTATGCTGTATTGGTAAAGGGACAGAACTTTCTAATTTTTTTTCCTATGAAGCAATAGGAGTTTTAGCCAAACGTGACTGATGGACCCAATTTGCCCTACATTGCATGCTTTGTAATGTAACTACTGTACATGTGTATATTGCAATGTCAATTCTCGAATGTTATACTGTTCAACTGTTCAGCCCAAGGGGTCTCTTTCAATTTTTCAGAAGGACAACGTCAGTCATTTAGTTCTTGAACTATAACCAATGCAGAAATCAGGCCTGGCTGCTCAGACAGATACGGTAACTACGACATCATCAGTCTGAATCCATCCCAAGAGCTTTTGTTTCAGAGCTCCCCCTCTCTGTCTGACCTATCATTCTCCACCATCCTTTCTAATAAAAAAAAATCCTACTTTCACCACTCTCTGTTAACTGCGCTGCCAACTGCCTGCCTGCCTGCATAGAAATATTACAGGATCTGGAGGTACAGAGAAGCACGAGGCCCTCCATGAATAAAGCCGTGATTAAAAGCAGAAATTTTTACAAAGGTTAACATGGCCCCATCTACAAGCAACGGTCTAAAGACTGACGTTTTATTTCTATTCATTATATCAAGGTTTAAATTCACATTTTTAATACAATTTTAATACAATTTCAGCTATCAATCCTTCACTACACTGATCGGTTGATTGACATGAATTAGTCATTTGTCAATCTGCAACTCAGTCATGCACGCACACACACACAATTTAGGGATGTAACGGTACACAAAAGTCACAGTTCAGTATATTTTCGGTACAGCGAGGGGAGAGGAAACAAAACATAATATGGCTTAATTTTTTCCCAAACAGTCTGCCAATACTGCTGCAAACGACTGCCACCCACGAATACAAAAGTAACATTTACTTAAACGTAAATCAAAATAAATATTTTCGCAAATAAATAAAAAATATAACAAAATAAACATCTATTAATGAGCAGCATTTAGAAAATGAATTGTACTGTACTTGTATTCACATTAGCAGCGTTCAGCTTCACATCAGGACTGTGCAACATAAATATTCTCTCAAATAATCAAGCACAAAACCGTCCAGACCCACAGCGCACCGGACGCACACTGCGAACACGTCCTAGTGACGCCACTACTAAACGTCCCTCTGGACCTTCTTTAATGATTATGCCTAAAAACATGATTACTAAATTTGAATGTGAAAATAAATCTTTAAGTCACATGATAAATCCTACTTGTATTTGGTAAATTTCACATACATAAAGCGAGGTTCTCTTGGTCCCTCCCAAACCTTGGTGCTTTTCTGGTTGAGTTCCATATGTACATAGACACATTGGCCCTTATTCATTCATTCATTCATTATCCAAACTGCTTAGTCTTGCTCAAGGTCGCAGGGATGCTGGAGCCTATCCCAGTAATCACTGGGCGGCAGGCGGGGAGACACCCTGGACAGGCTGCCCGTCCATCACAGGGCCACATACAGGGCCACACATCACAATATTTACAATACTGGGATATCTAAAAATTCCCAATATGCATCAAAATACACATTAGAAACTGTGATATCCAATCGGGAGGCACCTGCTGATTCCATGCCCTAGATTTCACTGATGTTTATAAAGACAACGTAATATTTCAAAGTAAAATCACTGAAGGACAGCAGGTTTGCAATTAATGGGGCAGTCAAGCAGTCAAATCTTTAACATGCAGAATATTGGTTTAAACACAAGGTTGACCAGGATCATTAAAATTTGGGACAAATGAACTAATGCATATTCAAACAAGTAAATCAGTTGTACATTTTAGAAATTTTAGATTGCTTTCACTCCCCTTTACCACGCCAAGGTTACAAATTTTTTGAAAAAAAAAAACAAAACTTTTATGACAAACAGAAAGTGAACGCACACTGTCATATTATAAAGAACTATTTTCTGTAGCCCCTGGTTACGTTTCATCGACTTTATTTAGGTTATTGTTTATTTATCATGTTTAGATACTTTATCTTTAAGTGAATTAATTTGTTTACGTTGCATATTTCCTTTGATTATCTGCCTTTTTCCATTTTCGCTAGTAGAAATTTAAATTTTATAATAATGTATATATTTCACTTAGCAAGATGTCTGACTGTATGTTCATAACTTCAATTAAAAAAAAATAAATCCGTGAGTGAGTGATCACAATTTGTGACCCATAGCCCATAGCAGCACTTTCACAGCGCGGTGGGAGAAATATTATAAGATAAATATCAATAAAGGTGCAGCGTTTAGAAAATTAGCCACACTTGAACTGTGCTGGATCTTCAAACGCTGGTTTATCTGCGCTCACCGTAACTACGAGACTGCGCTTTGCTCAATTATCGGCAATCCCTCTGTGGCTCTGTGTGTGTGTGTGTGTGTGTGTGGGGGGGGGGGGGGGGGGGGGTTGGCTGAACGTAGCAACATCCGGCCTTTTGTGAAAGTCGCCCGGGGGGGGGGGGGTAAACTCTGAGTTTTAAATTAGATTCCGCTCCCAAAAAAGTTTCCGCATGTGCAGTGGTTAAAACAACTGTGCATTCATTTGGTACACGTGCGTGCCGAACTGAAAGACCCATACCCAACATTTTAGGTACGAATACGTGTACCGTTACAACACACACACACACACACACACACACACACACACACACACACACACACACACACACACACACACACACACACACACACACAATCATCCGTCACAACACAGCCATAATCCTTTGTGTTGGGCCGGGGCAGGCCACAGGCACTGTTTAGAAGACAGGGGATCAGATAGAGCCATAACTCCCATCATATTTGTTCTCTTAAGCCCCGGCATTTGGCATTTGGATAAACTGATAGGCAGAGCAGAAATAGCTTTAAAAACTGCAACAAAGACCCAGTTGTTTCAGCCTCAGAAGGAGAGAGAGAGAGAGAGAGAGAGAGAGAGAGAGAGAGAGAGAGAGAGAGAGAGAAGAGAGAGAGAGAGAGAGAGAGAGAGAGAGAGAGAGAGAGAGAGAATCCTGTGGAAGGTACAATAGATAAAAGGTTTGTATTTTAGCAGGGCCATGGAAAGGGCCTGGAGTATAATCTCAAATACAACTCATCTGTTATCACATGTGCTGCAACCGGCCTCCATGATCAAGTATAAATGAGTATGTTTTTTTAGTTGACATAAGGGCTCTCTCTCTCTCTCTCTCTCTCTCTCTCTCTCTCTCTCTCTCTCTCTCTCCTCTCTCTCTCTCTCTCTCTCTCTCTCTCTCTCTCTCTCTCTCTCTCTCTCTCTCTCTCTCTCTCTCTCTCTCTCTCCCCCCCCCCCCTCTCTCTCTCTCTCTATCTGACAATCATCCCTGTCTGTTTTGTCCTGTGAGGAGATGGGTGAGAGAGGGGAAGAGAAGAGAAATAAAAGGTTGGCTAAGAGAGAGTCTGGTTATTTGAGCTGCTATGTCTCCCCCACCCGCCTCTTTTGCACAACTCAGCAGTTATGAGGCTAATGTTTTTGGAAGTGGTTGATATTCATTTTGGTCCAATGTCAGACATGAACTCTACCTGGCTCTCTGAGCCTCGAGCTCTTCTGTAGTTGGCCCATTCTGAACTTGGCGCTGGATAGCTGGACCTATAAATTGAGAGATAGAAAAGAGGAGAGAGGGGGAGAAAGAGAATGACAGTTAGAAACAGAGAAAGAGAGGCAGAAAGAGAATGAAAACAAGAGAGAGAGAGACCAGTTATCATTATTGCCCCTTATGTATGTATTACCATGGGAAAACAATCATATTATAAAAAACGTTTGAGTCCAATGTGATAAATGGAAGTTGAAACAAGCATAGACTCATCTAGTTATCCATCAGCAGTGGAGTTATAACCAATCAATATGTATTCAATAATAATCAGTAATCAATAATCAATAGTTATTAAGATTTCAGTATTTTTCAGGGGCATTTGTATTCACAAGTCGTCAACATGTAGTTCACATTTTTTCTTTTTCTTTTTCCCCCTTTTTCTCCCAATTGTACTTTGCCAATTACCCCACTCTTCCGAGCCGTCCCGGTTGCTGCTCCACCCCCTCTGCTGATCCGGGGAGGGTTGCAGACTACCACATGCCTCCTCCGACACATGTGGGGTCGCCAGCCACTTCTTTTCACCTGACAGTGAGGAGTTTCACCAGGGGGACATAGCACATGGGAGGATCACGCTATTCCCCCCAGTCCCCCCCGAACAGATGCCCTGACCGACCAGAGGAGGCGCTAGTGCAGCGACCAGGCCACACCTAAATCTGGCTTCCCACCCGCAGACACGGCCAATTGTGTCTGTAGGGACGCCCGACCAAGCCGGAGGTAACACGGGGATTCCGTGTTGGTAGGCAACGGAATAGAACAACACCCGGACGCCCGTTCACATCTTTTCTATAAGCATTTCAATACAAAGACATTCAAATACTAACACTGCTAAACTAGGTCCACAATTTTTTTACTGGTAGTTGTCCAATTCTCTTCCTTTCACCATGTGAGACGTTCAATGTGAGACGTTCAAAACAGTAATTCTTATCATATTTGGTATGCACAAAATGGAAACATGTGCACACCACAACAAAGCACATACATATGTAATGTATTTGTTGAACTGTGCTGGGTGGAGGGCGATCCCGATTCTTGAACAATAACTTTCATGTTGTCTGAGCCAGGCAGAGAATCGCTGTGGACATCATCTGCACATCAGACAGAGCTCCGGCTGGCCCTGTGGGCCGTGTCCTCATATCACCCACAGTGGTCTACTGGGGAGACATGACCCCCCAGTGGCTTCACAATACCACAACTAAACTGCTGTCTGTGAACAGTATACACTTGACAAATACACAAGGAGACAACTCATAACTTACACACACACACAAACACACACACACACACACACACACATATACCATGTCCCCCTGTACTTGTGGGGACCCCTCATTGACTACATTCATTCCCTAGCCTTTAACCCTAACCTTAACCATCAAAACCACATGCCTAACCTTAACCCTTACCCTAACCTTAACTTAATCCTAATTCTAACCTTAACCCTAAACCCAAGTCCTTACCCTAAAACAGACCCTTTTCTTCATGGGGACCCATAAAATGTCCCCCCAGGGTAGGTGGTTTCAGGTTTTTCTATACAAATGTCCTCATTAGGATATAAAAACTTGCTAAACACACACACACACACACACACACACACACACACACACACACACACACACACACACACACTAGCAAACTTAAGAGTCATCATAAATGCTGTAGCTATGATTGGACAGTGTCAGGTCAGTATTTTGCAGACTAAAAGCAGGGTGGCAGAGCGGGGGAGCGAGGTCTGGTGTGAGTTTGAACGGATATCTTCAAGCAGACGGGCCTCAATTGGAAACAGACGATATTCCGACGGCTGCGGTTGCTGGGAGAGTAACCGCACATTGCGCCACAGCTCCTGTAACATCTACTTTTTGGGGTCAAAGGTCACAGTCAGGGCAGCTCACTGTCACCCAGGACGAGGTACGCTTCGGGGGCAGAAAACAAAAGAACAAATCTATTTTTGTTTTTTTCTGTTTCTTTGCTACGCATTGGATTTATAAATTACAGCTACAAAATTCGGCGGAACGATAAGCGCTGACGAGTGAAGCACGAGGTAAGGGGTGGGGTTGAGGTGGGGCAGTCTACCAAAGGAAGGACACAGAAATCAGACAGAGGGCAATGGGAAGTGAAGTCAGTTTATTGATTTACAAACGAGGCAGAGGCGAAGACTCATGGGACGAGAGATAACAATCAATTCCCGGTTAATTGGCGAGTAACGGAGCGTGTGATTCTCCCAATCGTCGTGTTTTCGTACACAGAGCGATATCAGCTCCGTTGTGAAGGTGATGTAATCCACTTGAAACCATTAGGAGGATCTAAGGATAAAGGGAAAGTGCCTATAAAGAAAATGTCATCTATTTGTGACAACAAGATGATGACAAGACGGCGTAAACTTAAGGCTGACAGTGAAAGTATAGAAAGCGTTGGCGGGTGTGGGCACAGAGGTACTAGTGTCAATCCAGGATCAGAGGTTGAGTCATCTGATAATGTGCATCCTGCAGGACTGGAGTGAAAAACCAGCCTGAGCTGTAAACTTCTATAATTAGATAGCCTAACGGATGCAATGCAAGCTTTCAGAGTGGTGATGCTTGTTGCTCTGCTGTTTTTGTTCCTCAAAACCAATTTGTTTTACAATTCATTTGCAATGCATGTGTAAGTCTGGGGCGTATTGAATCAACCCTTAAAATATTGCATGATACGTTCTTTTTTTTTTCTCCTCAATTGTATCCGGCCAATTAGTCCACTCTTACGAGCTGTCCCGGTCGCTGCTCCACCCCCTCTGCTGATCCGGGGAGGGCTGCGGCCTCCTCCGCTACATGTGGAGTCACCAGCCACTTCTTTTCACCCGACAGTGAGGAGTTTCGCCAGGGGGATGTGCACATGGGAGGACCACGCTATTCCCCCCAGTTCCCCCTTCCCCCCTGAACAGGTGCCCCCATCAACCAGAGGAGGTGCTAGTGCAGCGACCAGGACACATACCCACATCTGGCTTCTCACTCACAGACACAGCCAATTGTGTCTGTAGGGACGCTCAACCAAGCCAGAGGTAACACGTGGATTCGAACCGGTGATCCCAATGTTGGTAGGCAACGGATTCAGGGCCAGTTTTATGTAGCTGACGCTGCACTTTGACCCCGATGCATGTGAGGTGCTTTCAGTCCCAGCTGCCAGAGCTTACATGTTTGGTCCTCAACCATATTTGTTTTGGCATTACAATAGCGGTTGCAACAAAGCATGCACGGTGTTGTCCCTGCATCGCTTGCTCTGCGAGTTAAGGCTGGCCATAATGGAGCTTGTCAGCGACCAGGACACATACCCACATCCGGCTTCCCACCCGCAGACACGGCCGATTGTGTCTGTAGGGCTGCCCGACCAAGCCGGAGGTAACACGGGGATTTGAACCGGTGATCCCTTTGTCGGTAGGCAACGGAATAGACCGCTATGCCACCCCGACGCCCCTTGCATGATACTTTCAGACAGCCACATTTTACTACTGCCACAGTTTAGAGGAACAAAGTGTGTGTGTGTGTGTGTGTGTGTGTGTGTGTGTGTGTGTGTGTGTGTGTGTGTGTGTGTGTGTGTAATGTGCATGGTTTCATTATATTCATTGACCTAAGCTTGTGTTGCTGATAAATACCACCAGCTAATTTTCCAGAAAGCAGCACAGCACCGTAATGGCCGACAACAACCAATGAATTAGTCTACCAAAAATCCCGAATCTTCTCTTTGTCAGCGGCGGTCCATTACATGACTGTTTTTGCATCTCAACCGACACCCGCCGATGCTCACACTTTGAAAAAAAAAAAAGGTCACTCCGTGGCAACCCGGTGATGCTAATGGCTGCCAATGATCAAGTAACACAGCACCGAAATCACACAAGACAATAGAAGAACCTGACCAAGCTGTCTATGAACAGCCGCCAAATTGCTACCTTTTGGCAGATGGACACACACACACACACACACACACACACACACACACACACACACACACACACACACACACACACACACACACACACACACACATAGCTTGACTATAGACGTGCATAGCAAATAGGGACTTGCTCTATTTCAAATATTTACAATCCCTGCAGAGGCACAACAAGCATGAAGGGCTTCACAGTTGTTCCCCAAAGAGCAGAGGAAAACCGATGCCTCGCACAAGTCTTACTTTTGAGTTTCCTGATGGATTTCAGCCATACTGTCACCCCCAACCCCAACCGTCACTGTTTGGAAATACAAATACAGGATAGATGGAGTATGGATGTGGACTGACATGCCTAATGTTGACTTTAGAGGAACTATGGCTTTTCACATACAGTGGAATTCTAGTTACAGTCACAGCCCACCGACGCCAGTGTTATAAACTTCATCATCTACTTGAATACCAAAAGATTTCCAGAACATTGTCATAACGTCTATTTGGCTTACTGGTAACTCGTTAACTGACATCCCTCGTCATAACGTGAAATCAGTGTGAAAATGAGTGTCAGCCATGCACATAGCATACATCGGTCAGTTGTAAGAGTGACAATGGACATCACACGGTCGTCACAACTGATGAAAAAAAAATCTGTCCTGCAGATACACAGGCAGGTAAACCAACACTGCACACAAACACAAAGCTGTACTACCTACATGACATGGTGAAGAGGAAGAAACGGCTGTAGCACACACAGAAGCACTGACAGACCCACTCCCTGCTGACCATCGCTCACCCTGGCCTACCCTTCCTCCTCGTCCTCCCCCTCCTCTTCCATCACCCCTCTCTCCACCCTTTCTCACATGTAGCCTCTCCCTGCTTCTGCCCTTCTCCTCTCAGCCCCCCAGTATCATGTGTCATCTCCTTGTAACCCACACCTGTATGGAAGCAGCAGTGCAGCCGGCATCACTCGGTTAATGATTCAAAGGGTCAGGTGACCCCGGGCGGCTGAGCGGCTGGAGCGCTATCCCAAATATACTTGGGCCGCTATGGGTTCAAGTCCAGTTTTGATCATTCCCTCCATCCAAAGCCCCCATCACATAATCAATTCAACCGTTACCTGTTTTACGATGCAAAACTGCCCCAAACCTATTTATAAAAAAAAATAAAATCCTACGATAAATGAACAAATACTATTTAATATCAAAGGGTCGCCCTCTGACAACTGATCTGTTTATCGACGTTGCAGCAGGTTATGGCACCTCCAGACCACTAGAGGGCGGATCCAAAACAGCTTGGCATTACAAACATGGTGATGAGATTTACCCACTTCGCTTCTCGGGTATGGTCAAAGCTAGAGCTAGTTTACACACTAAAATCAGACTAAGAGACGGCTGGAGGGCTGCAGGAGGAAACACACGAACACTTCTGCTGCTGCTGCCACCAAAGTTATGAACAGCAACCATGAGAAGCACTTACTTTCTTTCTTTTTCTGTCGTTCCTTTTCTTCATCAGCCACACATCACAGCCACACTTCCTCTCTTGCTTAACCCTCATCTTGCTCTGCAGATGTTGATATGGCAGTGACTTTGTTGTGAGTTTAATGTGTGTGCACGTGTGTGTGTGCATGTGTGTGCATGCATGTTAGTGAGCAATTCTGAGAGATGAGAAGTACATCTGCATATACCCTAACACTCACACCTACAAAAGACATGCGCCTGCCTGCGTGCATGTGTGTGCGTGTGTGTGTGTGTGTGTGTGTGTGTGTGTGTGTGTGTGTGTGTGTGTGTGTATCTTTGCCAACATGAAACTGACTTTATACCTGCGTGTACGCATGCAGATCAAATCTATTTAGTGTGTGACCGTCCTCCCTGTCCTAGCGATTCATGTGAGACATGGGCTATTCTTCTAACGTCAGTCCATCTCTCTGTCTAGAGTATTAATCTATGCAGTGTGTTTACATTGCACATGTGCTGCTTGACAGCTGTCACTCGAGCCCCCTTTGTTCCCCTATCTTGTGCTGTTAAGCAGATGAAAAGATCTGCTCTGTACCACTAGGCCCAGGGGAGCCCTTCTCAATGACTCGTTCTAATTAAGAGACGGATGGAGGGCTGCAGGAGGAAACACACCAACGCTTCTAATGCTGCTGCCTCCAGAGTTATGAACAGCAGTCATTAGAAGCACTTCCTTTCTTCCTCTTTCATTCCTTCTTTCCCACCAGCTACACATCACTCACTTCTTCTCTTTGCTTAACCCTCGTCGTGCTCTGCAGATATTGATGGCAGTGACTGTGTTGTGAAGTATGTGTGTGTGTGTGTGTGTGTGTGTGTGTGTGTGTGTGTGTGTGTGTGTGTGTGTGTGTGTGTGTGTGTGTGTGTGTGTGTGGCCTCAGTGATGTGAATCCAAATAAACCATCTAAGCTCAATTAACAATCTCATCTATGCTTTCTATATAGGTATATTAGAGTGTCGATGTCCCAAGCCCAAGTGTGATTGAATGTTGAGAGGAACGAATGTCGACACCCTGACATTAAAATGGCTGACGTAGGAGGTTTTCCATTCGCGAGCAGAGGCATGACGAAAAGACCAGCCGTCACGGATCACTTGGCCAATCCTTGATTAATGCCGTTAGTTTCTTGACTTGTGTAGTTTGCCATCGCGTCCAGTAGATGGGGCTGTGTTTTCCAGTGAGACCTCGGTGCTAAGACGGGGGGCCAGGATGTTTAGGTCATGTTGTTCTGGTCGAAGTGGCGAGGCAAATTTAGAGAGACTGCTTGAGGATGGTATTTTTTTTTCATGGTGGAGATAAAGAAACGGAGACAGGGTCAATAATTCCACCTTCCTCCATACCCTGCTGACAATGATCTGTTATTACGCTGCTTCAAGGCTAAACCCGACCACTTCAATGTCCAAGTGGCGTGGTGCCATTCAGCTTCTCCACAGTCTGGGAAGCGAGTGATAAAATGCCCCCCCCCTGGATGAAACTACGCACAGCGAGGATGTGAACAAAACCGAGAGCCGCCTCACAGAGGAGTGATACGGGGGACGGGATCTCAGTGAGGGTGTAAGAAAGGGGTTGGCGGGAGTTGTGGCTGAGTGGCAGCGGTCTAAACGAAGTCTGACGGAGAGGATCCTCTGCACTCTGAAACTGTGGGCCCATATTTATATCAATATCAAAACCTGCCCATTTCGGAGAGGGCTTTTATTTAATCTGCTGCGATGCGGGCTGTTATATTCCTGCCCCGAAAATGACCCTCGTCATGTTGATGGAAAAATACCTTTCACTCGTGTGAAATAAGGCCTCCCTTGACTGTGTCGGCCATGTCTGGTCACACAAGCTCACTCTCAGTGCCGCTCTGAGCCATATGCGAGGGCTCAAGGTCCTATAAATACCCCCTCATCCTTTCCAGAAGGTAGGTTAATGGGTCAACAGCCAAGGGTCAGACAGTAACTGAGTGAAGTAAAGTAAATTAATTTGTATGCGTGTGTGTGTGTGTGTGTGATCTTATTTTTGTGCTTTTGCATGCACGGGCACCCAGCGTGCACATCAGAGTGTGAATGTTAAATTGTGCGGCTGTGTGTGGGTGTGTCTTTGTGTGTGTACGTGTGTGTGTGCGTGGACCCCTGGACTTCATTAGTGGTGTTTAGTATAGTTAATCCCTCTCTGCTATGACCTGAGATGACTTCACCATCTGCCCAGCTCCCAGAGGGATAGGTGTCATTAGCATATTACCTCGCGGCGGTCTTCAAATAGGAATTCAGCGTCCAGATGCAAACTGTCTTAACTCTTAAAAACCTCAGCCTCTGAAAATAATCTCGAATTGACTTTCTGACAGATTCTGCACGCACGTTCAGCCAAGCGCCGGCTGCCTCTGTTATGGTGTACTGCTGCATGCTGAGAGAGCACAAACCTCCATCCTGGGTGCTGAGGACATTGAGAGCAAAGAGCATGGCGTTGGAAAAGGTGGTGGCCTCCTCCTTGCTTGCAAAGTTGAGGCCATAAACCTGCCTGGCGTCCCGCCACTGATGAAAGGTAGGGGTGGCCTGGTTGTACTTCAGGCCCTTCACTATGGAGTAGTTGATAACAACCTAAGAGGAAGAAGATGAGACATAGAGAATCACTACCAGAACGAAAACTCCGGTGGTGTGGGTCAGCTCGCCGAGTGGCTCACATGAAACACAATGTAAAATGAAACAATTAAATTGACTAGATTGGAAAGTTAAGGAAAAGAAAGGGGAGCGAGAAGTTAAGTTAGGGAGGGATTCGAGGGGATGGAGAAAGGAAATAGAGAAGACAGAGAGACCTATAACTATCCTTTAATAGCCACATTTTCTGAAGCACTACTTTGAAACATCTATTCCGTTTTCATGATGGAAAGAAGACACGAGAGACTAACAGGATCCAACAGCATGCTCTCCTGGCTCTGCTTGCCAGGAAAAGTCCCTTTTTTGTGTGTGTAGGCCACGCCATTAATCATTGTTGCAGCCGCTGGTGTTAAAAGCACTTATGACCTGTCAAACTTGTCTCGAGAAGGACCATGATACAAAGAAAATATTCAAAGTAAAATGTTGCAAGCACTATGAGGTATAAGTTGGAAGAAAAGTGGTCATAAAAACATACTTCATGCCATTATTTTTGGCAAAGTTAATGCTACACTGACTGTACGCTGACTCCAAAGGCTGGTGCACACCAGCCGTGGATGCACACCATGGGAAACGGTATAGTTATACAACGCAATGCACCATCAACTTTCTACAGTGATGAAATTGGGCACAATTGCCCCAGAACGGAGTGATTCAACGGCACATCTCAGAGGATGGTAGTTCACACACACACATAAAGGGATAAACTGCAGAGTATAATAGTAGTAGTTCAGAGCACGTGCACAAAAGCTTGTCACATTGCATTTAAATGGCTTTTAGTAGCAGCTATAGATGAAGCTGTGACGTTTGAATAGCCAATCATTTCTTGCCCTTTCGTCATTCTGGTTCAACTGCATCAGACGACGTTTCATAATCTTGGCTATAGGGTTCAAACAACAAGCATTTTACAGGGAAAAATGTTAGCGTCAACTTTGTACACGTCTTGGCGCATGCTCAATAATCCAGGTAAGAAAATCAAAGAAAATTGAAGCCGTTCATCTGACAGATACGTTCGATCACTCATCTAAGTGACCTCCTCAGTCTAAACTGACTGCAGGTATCCCCCACCCCTTATAAACAATACACTCGCCTAATGACCGAAACCAACGACCAGTTTCATATGCAAATTTGGGTGTGACCTTTAACTAGAGTTTCAATGGCCATGTGTACTATAAATATATGCAACTGTATGGTACTATATTGTTTATAAGGGGTGGGGATACCTGCAGTCAGTTCAGACTGAAGATGTCACTGGTCTGTCAATGAACGTTGTATCCGGATGAACTGATTCAACCTTCTTTTAGCTTTTACAAGGGTTTCTCATTCAATGCGTCCAAGTCAAGTTCTTTCAAAATGTCTCTTGAGCATAAAAGTAGATGAGGGTGAAGTCTCACCACAGATCCCTGAGCAGTGTTAGTCGTGGGTTGCATGTGATTGCACATCCTGCAGCCTCAAAGAAGATGTCTGTCTATCGGTCTGTTCCCCCTATTGGTGTATCTATGATTATGTTTGTTATTTTTCAATTTCCACTTTGAGTCCCACAGAATTTGAAGGGAGCCTATGATGTAATATGGTAATGAGACGCTGGGCCACTGGGAGACAGACAGACGGCTAGGCTATCAAAGCACACTGTAGAGAGGGATTAATACTACTGAATACCGCTGATGAAGTACAGGGCTCACACACACACACACACACACACACACACACTTGCTTGCTTGCTTTAGGTTGTCCGTCGTGTCCGATGATGACAATCCTGCCTCTGTCACTTGTGAGTCTTCTTATGGCTGTAAAGCCCAATCCGCGATCCACAATGTCTGCCACAGACAGAACAGGTGAAATCACTGACTGGGGGTGTAGGTGTGGTACTGGCTTCATGTCTCTTCAGACGTCTTCTGGTCCGTCGATCACCGCGGTCCTTCTCGAGGTTTTGCACCCCTTGTTGACAGAGCTGCCGCCAGATGGAGCGTTGGGCGGCAGTGTCTTCCAGCTGGCTCGGGTTCAGGCCGCACTTCTTTATGATGGTCTTCAGCTGGTCTTTGTACCGTTTTTCTGGCCCCCTGCCAAGCGGCGGCCAAGATGTAGCTGGCCATACAGCACTTTACGCGGTAAGCGCTCCTTTGGCATCCTGATGACGTGACCGAGCCATCGAAGTTGGTGCTGGGTGACGGTAGCCTCCATGCTGATGTAGTTGGTCTTGCGGAGTATTTCAGTATGGGGCACTCGGTCACGCCAGGTTATCCTCAGGATGCATTGTAGGCATCTGATGTGGAAGGCCTCAAGCATCCTGAGGTGGTGGCTGTACAGGGTCCACGCCTCACAGCTGTAGAGGAGAGTCGTGATGACAACTGCCAAGTAGACAGATATTTTGGTGTGGAGGTTGAGGTCTTTGTTTTGAAAGACCCTTCTCCTAAGTCTGCCAAAAGAGGATGACGCTTGTTTAATCCGGTTTTGCATCTCCCTGTCGATGCTGCAGTCGTCAGAGAGAAAGCTGCCCAGGTATTTGAAGGATTCCACTGTTGCAAGTGGTTTGTCGGAGATGTTGAAGGTTGGTGAATGAGATGGAGGAGTAGATGCCCACTGGCATACTACTTCAGTCTTTGTCACATTTATAGAGAGCCCCAGCCTACCATACGCCCTTGTAGCAGCTGCAAGGGTAGCTTGTAGTGCCTCGGGTGTGTGGGCCACAACTGCACAGTCATCTGCGTACTGTAACTCAATGATGTGCTCCGATGTCATTTTTGTGACCGCTTGGAGCCTACGGATGTTAAATAGGTTTCCATCTAGTCTGAAGTCCACAGTAACCCCACTGTCCTTCCTGATTTCCTTGTGGAGCAGCAATGTCACACACAGGAGGAAGATGTTAAAAAGAACTGGAGCAAGGATGCACCCCTGACGTACCCCGGTGCACACCCTGAAGGGCTCAGATTCCTGGCCTCCAATGGTCACACGTGCCATCATCCCCACGTGAAATCTTTGAAGGATGTTGACAAACTTTCGTGGACAGCCAAACTTCAGGAGGATGTTCCATAGGATGTCCCTGTTGACTGTGTCGAAAGCCTTTGACAGGTCGATGAAGGCTATGAAGAGGTTCTGATGTTGCTCCCTGCACTTCTCTTGGAGTTGCCGTGCTGTGAACACCATGTCCACAGTACTCCTATTCCTCCTAAACCCACACTGTGACTCAGGCAACAGCTCCTCTGAGATGTGTTTTACCAGCCTGTGTAACATGAGTTTGGCCAGGACTTTTCCAGCAACAGCCAGTAGTGAAATGCCACGGCTGTTGCAACAGAGGGACTTGTCTCCTTTGCCTTTATATATGGAGATGATGTTAGCATCCCTCCACTGCTGAGGGACAGTTTCGTTCTTCCATACGTGTGAGATGAACAGGAAAAGTGCACGGGTGCAGAGGTAGCCTCCCTGTTTAAAAATCTCTGCAGGGATACTGTCAGGGCCAGGGGTCTTGTTATTTTTCAGCGACCTAACTGCACAATGAACCTCTTCAAAGGTTGGTGGAAGGTCAAGGTCTTGGATGGTGGGGCGGACAGGTAGTTCATCCAAGATCGAGGGATCGGTTGGGGAGGGCTGGTTCAAAAGAGTCTCAAAATGTTCTGCCCATCTTTTTGTGATGAGTTTCTGGTCTTTTATGAGGGTGGTACCATCATCAGACTTCAGGGGGGAGACAGAGCAGTTTCTTGGGCCATAGATGGTTTTCACTGCATCATAAAAGTTGTGCATATCATTTCTATCGGCATGGGATTGTATTTCATTTGCCTTCGATATCCACCACTCATTCTGCAGGGCACGCAATTTTGACTGCACCTCTCTCCTGGATGCTTGCCATTGTTGCCGGAGTGTAGCTGATGTGGGATTGTTGAGGACAGCACTGTGTGCTTTATGCATGCCTTTGAGTATGGAAGTTATTGTGCCTGTGTTGTCATTGAACCAGTCCTGGTGTTTTCTGCTCTTGTAACCGATGGATTGGGATGCTGCCTTGTAGAGTCTGGAGCTCACGGAAGACCATTTCCTGTCAATGGAATCATCCGTGCTCAAGAGAAGCTCAATGTCTTCCAGGTTTTCAGCCAGAGAGAGGCGGAGATTGTTCTGGACCTCAGCCTTTTCTAGCCGGGTACAGTCAAGCCTCTTCTTTCCTGACCTTTGGAGACGAACAGCAGGGCGTACCTCCACCTGGAGCCTGGTCATGATGAGCCGGTGATCTGTCCAGCACTCAGCACCTCTCATTGCACGAGTGAGTAAGACGTCTTTTGTATCAGCACGTCTCACAATGATGTAGTCCAATAGGTGCCAATGTTTGGAGCGTGGGTGCATCCAGGATGTTTTGTGCTTGTTTTTTAATTGGAAGAGGGTGTTTGTGATGGTCAAGCCATGCTCAGCACAGAGGCTTAGGAGGCGCAGTCCATTTGCATTGACTTTCCCAATGCAATGCCCACCAATGACACCACTCCACACCTTGTTGTCTTTCCCCACTCTGGCATTGAAATCGCCCAGCAAAAAGATCTTGTCCTCCTTGGGTATATGACGGAGAGCCTCATCTAGTGACTGATAGAAGCGGTCCTTTACGTCATCCTCTGATGGCAGTGTTGGTGCATAGGCACCTAGGAGGGTGGCATAACGTTTCTTGGCCAGAGGGATCCTGAGCGACATGAGTCTTTCACTTATGCCAATCGGTGTTTCAGTGAGTCTTGGTAGGAGGCTGTTTTTTATTGCAAATCCCACACCATGCTGATGTTGTCCTCCTGCAGGGTATCCCTTCCAGAAGAAGGTGTAGGTGTCCTCCTTCAGGGAGCCTTCATCCAAGAACCTGGTTTCACTGAGTGCAGCAATGTCAATATTGTAGCGATTGAGTTCCGCTGCAATTAGTGCAGTCCTTCGCTGAGGTCTTTCGGCATTAACGTCCAGCAGAGTTCTTATGTTCCATGTTGCCAGTTTAAAGGGAATTATTTTCTTTTTTTTATTTCGACCGCAGAGTGGAATGTCCCGATAGGTGCGGTAGCCTATCCAGGATGTTTTGAGTGGGCAATGTTTAGGCCACCTTTTCTAGGCCCCTCCCCAGTTGGGGTGAGCGGTGTGGCTCCTAAATAGGGCTGCTCAGACACACAGGGGTCTGCCGAGAGCAGCTGCCACTCAAGCCCAGCTGCTGGCGACCATGAATAGCCCTGTGCCGCTGGCGTGCAGGGGTCTGATTAGGAGCTTCCAGTGCATTCATACCTGCTCCCGTCACCAGACACCCCATCGCCGCCAGACTTTGATCCATATTCCGGTTGCTGGTCTCACCGAGGCAGAGGTGGATACCTGCGCAAAGAGATTATTTACAGTGCCGCTGGGGGTGCGCATGTCCCAGCAGCACTTCTTCACTGTGAGAGGGTGGGATCTGGTGGCAAGGGGGGCCCAAGACGACCAGCACTCTTCCACAGCTGCAGGAGGCTGCAGGAGGCTGCCGGAGCTCCAGTCTGTCAGAGGACCGCCTATCGTGCGCCGCCATGCACATTGCTTTTCTCTCAGGGTGTGCTCCCCTAGCCTTTGTCGTCCTACACTTACCCACAAGGCAGTGGGACAGTGGTTGGTCAATGCCAGGGCGTATCCACTTCACATGGGCCTGCGCATTAGACCTCTGGGGACCACTGTAGCTCCGAGATCCCCTACAGTTTAGCCAGGGACCGCAAGGTACCCAGTTACCGTGTGTGGCCACGAGGAGGCACTGCAGGAGTCTTGGCGGTAGAGAGGCTATGTACCGGCAGGGGAGACTTACGCACTCGGCTCCTCTTTTCACCCCCACAAAGAGGGCTAGCCGGCGGCAGTAGCTGAGAGCAGAGAGTAGCAAGCAGAAGCAGCATGCAGCATGCACTAACTACAAGCACTACTACCCCAGTATTACTGCACTGACGCATCACACACGCCCTGTGCATCACACACACACACACACACACACACACACACACACACACACACACACACACACACACACACACACACACACACACACACACACACACACTACCATTCCAGCGTAGTGCCTAAACCTATTGAGCCACTACCTATATTAATTTCTAAACCTCTTTGCATGGGACAATAGGTGGGGGGGGTTTCCCCGGGGGGGGTGTTCCCCCTTTTTCTCCCCAATTGTACTTGGCCAATTACTCCACTCTTCTGAGTCGTCCCGGTCGCTGCTCCACCCCCTCTGCCGATCCGGGGAGGGCTGCAGACTAACACATGCCTCCTGCGATACATGTGGAGTCGCCAACCGCTTCTTTTCACCTGACAATGAGGAGTTTCACCAGGGGGACGTAGCGTGTGGGAGGATCATGCTATTCCCCCCAGTTCCCCCTCCCCCCGAACAGGTGCCTCGACCGACCAGAGGAGGCGCTAGTGCAACAACCAGGACACATACCCACATCCGGCTTCCCACCCGCAGACACGGCCAACTGTGTCTGTAGGGACGCCCGACCAAGCCGGAGGTAACACGGGGATTCGAACCGGCGATTCCTGTGTTGGTAGGCAACAGAATAGACCGCCACGCCACCCAGACGCCAGATAATAAAATTCCGAATAGTCTGAATGTATCTGAACTCTCTTCCTGTTGAACTAAGACAAACCAAGTCCCTAGCTTCTTTTAAATCTCATCTTAAAACTTTTCATTTCATGAAAGCTTTTACAAATGTTTGATATTTGGTTTTATTTATACTGTTCTTATGTTTACTCTTATCTATTTGGTCTTACTCTTATTTTTGCCTCGTCTGGTTTTATTTTGTTGTGAAGCACTTTGTAACATTGTTTTAGAAAAGTGCCATATGAATAAAATTGTTATTATTATTTTGATCAGTGAAATCTTTTGGAGCCATGGACGGCTGTAGTGTAGTAATATCAACATGAGAGGTAGTCCAAGCGAATCTCTTTGTCTGCTAATGTCCTTGTGTCATGTCCTTGACACTGGCACACATCCGGCTGGTTACCTGCTGATCTTGCAGTTTGACGCCCACCACTCTGAAGGTGTTGCTGGCAGTATTGTGGTAGATGTTGATGCGGCTGAAGCCCTGTTGCCCCGGCTTGATGGGCACCCACTTCTTACTGGTGTCATCGTACACCATGACCGAGGCCCGCGCCTGGCAGATACTCTGCTCACTGTGAATGAGGACAGGGACAGGGCGGAGAGACACAGAGTTAATTACAGTAAATGCTCTGCCCTGTGGACTCGGTTTGAAATCAATCAACCAATCAATCCATCAATCAGGTAGATAGACTGGCAGGTTGGTGCCGGTCGTTTACTATCCCCCAGGGAATATATTGTACCATATATGCATATTCAAAATAAAATGTGGCAGAGACAAATGTAGTCAACAAGAAAACACCCCAGTCCTCTAATCCTCTGTTGCAGTAATGGTCAAATCCAAATGTAATCAAGCACTTGTCCAGCATCTGCAGACGCTTTAAATGAGTGGACATAGTAGTGTGTGTGTGTGTGTGCCTCTAGGGTTGGGCCTGCCTGCCCTCCCATCTGACTGCATTTATCACAGCCCACTGAGGCACACTCTCCTCTGACCTTCACCATGCCACCCACACACACACACACACACACACACACACTACTACGTACACTGACTATAATAGACTGTAAATGTGCCACTAGTGCCACTTATGACAGGGACGTCTCATGGCCTCCTCCACAGGTTTAACCAGAGGACGATGACACATATGTGCTGGATCATTTACAGAAGAAAGTGCAAAGAGCAGAGAGGACACCAGACAAGGTGGGAACAAGGGAAGAACAAGTAGGAGAAAGAGGGGTTAGGAAAGGGGAGCAATGGGGGAAATATTTTGGCCGAAAAATGTTAGAATAACACGAACGATCCCATCTGTGTCTGCCTCCTAGCCAAGCTAAAATTAGTGGATCAGCCCCAGAGGCCTAGTGAAAAGCTGTGTCGGGGAAAAGAGAGGAAAAAGAGAGAGGGAGAGCAGGAGCTGGAAAGTGAGAGAGAGAGATGATTGTAGAAGACAACAGAAAGTTCTAGGATGCCCTGGCTGTTGGAGTCACAATACTAAACACCAAATGTCAGATAAAAAGTGGAAATCGAAGGAGAGATTTTTAGGGGCAGATAAAACAAAACAAAAAATGATCGGGACATCCAACATCTGCTGGACTTGGTAGTTCTGCACAGGTTGGATAATCGTCACCGCATTTAAGGGGAGGATAAAATACCACACTGGCAAGTCAGTTGCTCAGAAAGTGCCTCCATAGCACGAGCCACAGCTTCTGCTGAGGCTCGTGCTAATTTATTAGCTTGCAAATTAGCTTGCAGCCAACTCGAAGATGTCTCAAATTCAACGCACACTTTGCAATCACACCATTGTTTGGGTAGCAGAAGGACAAATACTGACAAATTCCTTCGTGAGTGCCCGAACGTCAGGAAATAACCACGATGCTCTAAACTTCAGCATCTTCCCCCCGAGCAGACTAAACAATATCAGCTCGTTTCCTTCCTTCCCATCCGGATGAAAGCGAAGTTAACGTGGACCGGGGGAGGAAATCTGCTGAAGCATCGGCCTCCTGGAGGACGCACACTTGGTGCAGAAAACACGGAGTAATTCCTCAACACAACAACCTCAACGATCCCACAAACCTCGGATGTAGAAACACCAGTTCTGACGTGAAACAGCCTGAGGCCTGAATGACGTTAACTTGGGCTAATGTTGGGCCTTTCCCTCACAGACTGTGCATTAGTGGATCTGATGCAAACACGTCTTAAATGAGCCGGAGCGACGGCGAAGCCGAGACGTATTTAATTCATCTTCTTTAACTTGCCGACTGTTAATTTTTAAACAGAGTTCTTGGCAGCCGGCTGAAAATGGCATCAAGAGGCCCAGGAGCATGAATAAATGAGGTTCTTGGGCTAAAAGGGACTGGAACTGGAAAAAAACGCGAGCTTGGGAAAAAGGGATTGGGGTGGAGGTGGGTGGGGGGGTGAAAATAGAGGCTTTCACTGTAAAAGAGTCGAGACAACAAGAAAACAGTTTTTTTGGTGATTGACAGTTATGGGACATGTGTGCACACATGCACATGCACACACACACACACACACACACACACACACACACACACACACACAGAGACTCAGATACAGGAACATACTGTAGCTCACTCCCGACCACACCCGTTGAAAAATTAACAATAGCCCCTCAGGATATGAATAAATCAGAGGCCTCTGAATTCACCTTTGAAAGCAGATACACAAATGCTAACATACACACACACACCCACATGTATGCACATGTGCATGGGTGTGCATACACACAGACGCACGCACGTCTGTGCCGACCTCTTCCCAGTCGTTCCTTGCTGCAGAAAATATGACTTGACAGAGTTTGAGCCAGAGACAGACAGTGAAATCTCAGAGAGCGAGCTAGAGGTGCCCTCTCTCGTGTCACATCCTCTAAAGCTGGTCGATCGCTGAGCCGCCTCACTCGACGACAAAGAAGGGAAGTGACGAGATATTTATTCGCATAGTATTTGCATCACTTTGTTAACCCTGTCCAGATCTCTCAGAGTACCGATGCCAGCATGCCGGTATTTCTGTCCACTCAGTATTTCTGTCTGGCAAAAAAAAAGGCCCCCTTGAGTGAACTTACAATAAAAATCACACACTCAATTGTATTACAGAGGAATAAATACCCATAGCTGCATGTGTCAATAACAAAACGTGGAAATAATGACGTACAATCAGGAGAATATAGGTGGATATGTGTGTGTATGTTTTACTGTCTATTCCACCCTATATAAGGTCAGAGAAATAAATATTTAATTGGAACTGCTGAACATTGTCTATCTTAATACAAATGATTGCACATACACATATCTATTTTTCCTGTTTCTTCTCTCTCTTGCTCTCTGTCTCACATGTGCACACAAACACACAAACACACACACACACCCTCCTGCCTCGGTCCATTCTCGAGCAGCAGAGAACAGTTTGCAGAACATTCAACTAACCTTGTTCTTTCAGCGGCTTTGCTTCAGAGGCAGCATATGGTGATAATTATGTAATTATTCTGAAAATTAATTGTGTAACCCTAAAACCCATTTAGGTTTTCGGGTTTTGGATCCAGGTCTTAAATTGGTCCCTTTGGGCTTGGGCCTATGTTTTATTGTCAGCATTTTGGGGCTGTGGCATCGACCTTTGGCCAAAGGGCTGCAGTGTTGCACCGCTGCAAGCCACCCACGGCTTGGCTCTCGGTGGGAGCCACAGAGACTCGGTTGTTGGCGCAGACCTCGATGGTTTGAGCGCGGACCATCCATGTAACCTCTGGGGTTTGTTCTTTGGGTTTGTGCATGTTGACTGGGCGCTTTGGAAAAACCAAAGTCAACTCTCTCACGGTATTAACTTCATGTTGCTATGGGTTGATCGCTTTCTCCCTTTGTCCTTCTCTTGCCTCCTTGTTTCTTGCCTTCCTCCTCATTTCTTGCCCTACTTCTTTCCGTTTCCTCGGCTGTTCTCTCTCTCTAATGCATCCTTTCACTTCAACTCACACTCCTTGTCTACATCAGTGGTTCTCAACCTTTTCGAGACGCGACCCCCCAGAATATTCAGGTTGGTGTCAACCCCCCCCCCCTCCCATAGCACTGTGACATTTAACTCACAACACCCCGATGCAAACACACTGATCTCTCACAGGCTGTTCAGGGGTTACTGTAATACAACACATGAAACCTGCCAAACTCACACAGGGAGACCATTGCTTTGCCCACAGACAAAGAAAACAACTAATTCTACTTTGGCTTTAATTAGGCTTTAATTAGTGTCTTTAGATTAATTGAAATAACGGCAACCCATGTATGCACACACTTTGACTCTCACAAACACACTTCTTCTTTTTTTTAATCTTTTCCCCTTTTTTTCTCTCCAGTTGTACCTGTCCAATTACCCCACTCTTCTGAGCTGCCCCGGTCGCTGCTCCACCCCCTCTGCCGATCCGGGGAGGGCTGCAGACTACCACATGCCTCCTCTGATACATGTGCAGTCGCCAGCCGCTTCTTTCCACCTGACAGTGAGGCGTTTCACCAGGGGGACGTAGTGCGTGGGAGGATCACGCTATTCCCCCCAGTTCCCCCTCCGAACAGGTGGCCCGATCGACCAGAGCGCTAGTACAGCGACCAGGACACACACCCACATACGGCTCCCCATCCGCAGACACGGCCAACTGTGTCTGTGGGGACGCCTGACCAACCCAGAGATAACACGAGGATTCGAACCGGTGATCCCCATGTTGGTAAGCAACGGCATGGGTTATTCTCCATCACGTGACTTTTTCATTGACAACGGACAGCGCCGCCATGTTGGAGGACAGCTAGACCTTAGCAACCACTTTAACAAACACTGAAGTTCTCGTTGTCGATCTGTGTTTACAAGAACGAAATTTTAAGCGAATATCAGACAAACGCACGGAAATAAAACATCGCAGTTGTTATTCACTCTTCAAAAAACAGTTTGCAAAAATAAATTTTACAATGTTCTGGCCTACCGGCGCAAAGGATCAGATTTGAACCAGGAAAACAGCGCAGAAATTAACCATTGTAAAAAACGAACCATGTATGAATCAAACCTTGAAACAAATTCTCTCCATTCTGTTTAGAAAACCTTTAGCATCGCACAGTAAGAGCAACACAGTGTCCTACGGATCGGAGCCGCTGTCCTCCAACATGGCGGATGTGTTGCCGTCACGTGATATGTGACGTAATATGAGACACCCATAGACCGCTACGCCACCCGGACACCCATGAAATCTATTCTAAGGCAAATGGTATCACTGGTACAGGCGATGTAATGTACAAACCATTCCCTAGTCTGAAATATCCCATTTAATTTCTTTCTCCACAACCATCTGGCGACACCCGGAAATTATCTCACGACCCCTTTGGGGGGTCCTGACCCCCAGGTTGAGAACCAGTGGTCTACATTATATCTCATCCTTGGCTATGTTGTATTCTCTGCCAACGTGCTTTCCTGTCCAGTCTCTCCCTCATCTCTGAATCTACTGAACAAACTAATTTCCCCTTAAACTTCCCTGCAGGCGGACGTCCAGGTAGCGTAGTGGTCTGTTCCCTTGCCCACCAACACGAGGATCCCGGTTTGAATATCGGTTTGAATCCCCGTGTTGCCTCCGGCTTGGTCGGGTGTCTCTACAGACATAATTGGCCGTGTCTGCGGGTGGGAAGCCGGATGTGGATATGTGTCCTGGTCGCTGCACTAGCGCCTCCTCTGGTCGGTGCGCCTGTTCGGGGGGGAGGGGGAACTGGAGGGACAGGTGTGATCCTCTCACGCGCTACATCTGCCTGGCGAAACTCCTCACTGTCAGGTGAAAAGAAGTGGCTGGTGACTCCACATGTATCGGAGGAGGCATGTGGTAGTCTGCAGCCCTCCCCGGATCGGCAGAGGGTGTGGAGCAGCAACCGGGATGGATTGGAAGAGTGGGGTAATTGGCTGCATACAATTGGGGAGAAAAGGGGGGGGGTCAAAAAAAATTCTGCAGGCTCCTCCTGCATGCATAACCTCCTTCACTCCTTTCATAGCTTCACGTTCTCTACTCGTCTCCTTAAAAGTGACCTTTTCCTCCCCTCATGTTTACTCATGGTCCTTCAGTGTCTCCACCATTCTCCTCATGGCAATGTTCATTGCTACGTCCTCATAACTCTGTCCAAGGACACGCTACCTGGAGGTGGCTAATTCATCCAGCTTTGACAAGCGATTTGGTAAGCTGATAAATTCTTGTTTCTCACCCTAAAGTCAGTGGATGGTGTCGAATTATTTCAGCTGAGGAACGAGTGCGCCGTTCCCCTTTGCCCACGATCAACGGGCCTCTGAGAAGGAAGCAGGATGCAGGGGAAACAGCTGCCCTCCTCTGAGCTCACACCTGGCTACTGCGGTTGTCACTGTTCTTTGCAGCGTCACAGAGTCAGTTCCCCGTGCTTAGTGATGACACAGCCACCGCCTGCCCGCTCTAAATGTACACCGTTAGCATCGCCCCTCTGACTGGAGATGAGTAGCACGGCTGCACACCGTCAAAGATGGAGGAGGATGTGCTTTACGCTCACATCGGAGGCAGAGATGGAAAAAATATTGGCAAAAAAGGTGGAAAAAATAATTTTAGTATGCAGATATACATACATACACACACATACACACACGTTTGAACACACAGTTGGTGGGCATGCTGCTCACACACACACACAGAATTATGATTTCACATAATTTTTCATTGTGGGAAAGCGGCTGTATTGCAGCAACACTGTCATAGAGAAGCGACAGAATCACAGTTCCTGTAACGATAAGCACGTCGATTATCCCCTCCACTGGATAATGTGAGAACCTGTATATTTCGTACGATAAACTACTTACTTCTGGATGCAGAGGCCTGGTAATTGGCAGAAATAATTGAAGATAAACTATCATTTTTCATGCGACGGGGAATAGGGGATGTGGTAAATACCATCTTCCAATTCTGTCCCATTCATTCTTCCAGCTTCGTTAAATTACCAACACTGTCCAGAGGGCCTGTCAGCAAGGGATGAAGTCAGAGACAAAGACACCAACAGCTGAGTGTCACCAGCTCAGTCCATTCAAACACATCGTCTGATTAGCTGCGAGTCCTCTGTAGCTGGTTTTTATTTTTATTTGATAGTATTGTATTTGTGTGCATGCATTTGTATGTGTGTGTGCATTTACGAGAGAGTAGGTAACCTTGTCATGTGTGCGTGTGTGCATCTGTGTTCGCGTGCAGGCGTTCTTATATAATTGTGCGCCGTTTTACCTTTACGGCCTCGTTCACGGTTCCTTTGTGCAGTCTGAGTGGAATTTGCATGAGTGACTCTTGACCTCGGTGTTGCACAAATCTGCCCTGACAAGGGGCCTAAACTCTGCCTTATGCTCCATTGACAAAGCAGGCGGGCTACAGCGCTACACAAACCTCCAGGCATCCCAACGTCAAAGCTGTTGTGCTGCTCCACTTCCTGGGTCCCCGACGCCTCGCCAGCGAGACTTCGAAGGCGACTTTCAAGGACGCGAAGTTCAGTTTGTCATGTGTCAAACTTGGGGTGAGTTTATCTTCAAACGCCATACGATGAGGCAGTGTGCTTCATTCTCGTGAAGGACGCTGCTGACACCAGAGGAACCAGAAGAAGATGGAGTACACATGCTGCCCCTTGCATACCATAGCGTGATCCTCCCACGCACTACGCCCCCCCCTGGCGAAACTCCTCACTGTCAGGTGAAAAGAAGCGGCTGGCGACTCCACATGTATCAGAGGAGGCATGTGGGTAGTCTGCAGCCCTCCCCGGATCGGCAGAGGGGGTGGAGCAGCAACTGGGACAGCTCAGAGAACGAGGTGATTGGCCAAGTACAATTGGGGGGGAAAATAAATCAAATAAAATAAAATAGATAAATAAAAAGTGACCTCTTCGGTCTCAACTGACTGCAGGTATGCTGCCTTTATAAACAGTACAGCTGCATAATGACCGAACCAACGACCAGTTTCATATGCAAATAAAAAGGCGTGACCATTAACTAGAATGTTTGCAAACTTCCCAAAATCCTCTGTGAACAATTCACATGGCCACTGAAACTCTACTTAATAACCACGGTAATTTGCGTATGAAATTGGTCGTTGGTTTCGGTCGTTATGCACCTGTGTTGTTTATAAGGGTGGGGGCACCTGCAGCCAGTTTAGACGGAAGAGAGGGATGAAATGTTTCCCTCTCAGTAAACGCTGTATCCAGATGAGCTGATTCAACCTCCTTTGACCCGTGTGGGATATTCCCAAAATGAGGATCAAACCAAAGACCATGAAATTGGCAAAGCAGCAAAAACCAGACTCAAATGTTGATGTTAAAGACGTCGCTTGACAACATTTTAACAAACTCATTCATACACTTCTACAAGATTCTGTATGAACATCAAATACATCACATGAATTTTTTGTTTTGCATTCTGACGAGACAGACAATAAGGCATCCCATCACAAACGCACGCTGACATCAGGATTATTTTGTATTAGATATAAGAATTATTCACAAATATAAAACTACTACTACTACTTTCGGCTGCTCCCGTTAGGGGTCACCACAGCGGATCATCCGTTTCCATTTCTTCTTGTCTTCTGCATCTTCCTCTGTCACACCAACCACCCGCATGTCCTCCCTCACCACTGCCACTGTCTCCATACCATATAGCATAGCTGGTCTCACAACCATCTTGTAAACCTCCCCTTTCACTCTTGCTGGTACCCTTCTGTCACACATCACTCCTGACACTCTTCTCCACCCACTCTACCCTGCCTGCACTCTCCTCTTCACCTCTCTTCTGCTCTCCCCGTTACTTTGGACAGTTGACCCCAAGTATTTAAACTCATCCACCTTTGCCACCTCCACTCCTTGTATCCTCACCATTCCACTGTCCTCCCTCTCATTCACACATAGGTATTCCGTCTTGCTCCTACTGACTTTCATTCCTCTTCTCTCCAGTGCATACCTCCACCTCTCCAGGCTCTCCTCAACCTGCACCCTACTCTCGCTACACATCACAATGTCATCCACAAACATCATAGTCAATGGAGACTCCTGCCTGATCTTGTCCGTCAACCTGTCCATCAGCATTGCAAACAAGAAAGGGCTCAGAGCCGATCCTTGATGTAATCCCACCTCCACCTTGAACCCATCTGTCATTCCAACCACACACCTCACCACTGTCACACTTCCCTCATACATATCCTGCACCACTCCTACACACTTCTCTGTAACTCCCAACCTCCTCATACAATACCACACCTCCTCTCTCGGCACCCTGTCATAAGCTTTCTCTAAATCCACAAAGACACAATGTAAATCCTTCTGGCCTTCTCTATACTTCTCCATCAACATTCTCCAAGCAAACATCGCATCTGTGGTGCTCTTTCATGGCATGAAACCATACTGCTGCTCGCTGATCGTCACCTCTCCTCTTAACCTAGCTTCTATTACTCTTTCCCATATCTTCATGCTGTGGCTGATCAACTTTATACCTCTGTAGTTGCTACAGTTCTGCACATCGCCCTTGTTCTTGAAAATCGGTACTAGTATGCTTCTTCTCCACTCCTCAGGCATCCTCTCACTTTCCAAGATCGTGTTAAACAATCTAGTTAAAAACCCCACTGTCATCTCTCCTAAACATCTCCATGCCTCCACAGGTATGTCATCAGGACCAACTGCCTTTCCACTCTTCACTATTTGCAAATATAGAAAACGTGACAGGAATGTGAAGGGTTTTCATTTTGTAAAAATATGAAATATAAACATATTTTAGCACTTAAAATGTGGCTAAAGGTGAGAAAACTAAAGAAAAAGAAAGAACTGTTACGCCGCAGTCAAGATAAGATCAAAACTAAGATCATATCAAAGTGAAAACTGCATGTATATGTCTGACCAATTGAACCGCACCAAGCCTAAACTACTGCAGAAGGTATATTTTTGTGTATCGTATTTGTGTGAGTGTGTGTGTGTGTGGGGGTGGGTGGGTGGGGGGGGGGGGGGTAAGCTCTCTCTTATAAGCTGCCTGTGTGCTAATTTTACAATCATTGTCTAGTAGACAGCTGGTGTCCACTTGCGCCATTTCTGTCATTGCCAGTTTGACTGCCAGAGGAACGTTTGATCAGAATCCCACTAATGTCTCAGCATACCAACGCTAAGACATTAACGAGATTTACTCACACAAATCTGCAGCATAAGAGACAAAAATTGCTCAGCAGCAACCAGCCCCTCTGTCCAAACAATAGAAAAGCATGTAACCGCTTTCATGCCGGTGCACTGGTGCATTTCTATGGCTGGGTATGGACGCTGACAATGCATATAGTAGCTTGCACTGCTAACGTTGTCTGTGCAACAGGCGTCACCTTAAAAACATCAAGTGAAAGAAAACCCGGCAGACAATACCGTCCCTGTGCTGAACACGGCCAGTGGGCAGCAGTGACCATCATTAAGAGCTCAAACTGCCCTAAACTGATTTGAAGGATTAGACCGGTCCAGTGATGCTGTTTCCTGTACTGCATTAGCCAGAGTAGAGGAGGCTACCCGGCACGGTAAACCCTGCTGGGTAGCGTAGCGGTCTATTCCGCTGCCTACCAACACGGGGATCTCCGGTTCAAATCCCCGTGTTACCTTCAGCTTGATCAGGCATCCCTACAGACGCAATTGGCTGTATCTCCAGGTGGGAACTGGGAGGCCGGATGTGGGTATGTGCCCTGGTCGCTGCACAAGCGCTTCCTCTGGTCGGTCAGGGCGCCTGTTTGGGGAGGAGGGGGAACTGGAGGGAATACTGTGATCCTCCTATGTGCTACGTCCCCCTGGCGAAACGCCTCACTGTCAGGTGAAAAGAAGTGGCTGGCGACTCCACATGTATCGGAGGAGGCACGTGGTAGTCTGCAGCCCTCCCCGGATCGGCAGAGGGGACGGAGCAGTCACCAGGACGGCTCGGAAGAGTGGGGTAATTGGCCAAGTACAATTGGGGAGAAAAAGGGGAGGGGGAGAATCCAAATAAATAAATAACTAAATAAAGGCCTTGCCCTCGTGCATCAGCAGAACGATGTATCCCATGAGAAGAAACACTTGCTCTCGACACCTGATATACTATCATCTCTGCATGACGCCTTGTGTAAAAGTGCTTACCAGATCGCAAATACTGCACATCAGGTTCTCTGTTTAGTAGACGACGGGGGGGAAAAACACGTTTTAAAAGTTCATTATTACAGTGAGAGAAGTTATTCAAATTAAGTCTAAAGTGTGTCGGTGATCTTTAAAGGTGAGCTCTCTGGTTCGAAATCCGGCTGAAGTCAGAAGCTAGGTGGAGATGTTGGCAATAACTTACCCACTCCCACCCAGACATGCTCACAGACTCAAACAAAGACATGCGCGCGCACACACACACACACACACACACACACACACACACACACACACATACACACAAAATATTTGCAAACCAAATACTGGATCCCTCTCTGAGGTTTGGCGCATCTCATTTGCACCAGCGGTCCCCTTCTCTTAGCCTCAACACCGTCATTATACACACTGCAGCAGCAACCTTCAGGGTGGATGAGAGGCTCCGTCACTTTCCAGATATGCACCGCAAATTACGACTCCTCTCGCCTGCTAAGTGTGAAAGGGTCCACCAACAGTCAGACAGTCAGTCGACGCAACAAAACCTCCCTCATCCACGTCAGGGCTGAGACCAAAGTCAGGTAGTGTTCTGCTCTTCGAAGAAAGAGATAATTTAACACCTTGTGGATTGTTTGGTACACACCTCCATCCGTCTACTGAACTCTTAACCTTACCCCCCCCCCCAGCACTACTGCACTGTAGCACTACTGCACGTTTACTGGCCCTGGCTTATATACTCCATGTTTTATCCTTAGCTTGGGATCTTAATTGGGGATGTGAATTATTGGTATGTGTTTTATGCATCATGGCTGCACAGAATGATTAACAAATGATGGCCATGACTGTGCTATGATTGTCTGCAAGAGTTATATTTGTCTTATTTGTCCACCGCACAAATAAAGTCAACTTGTTAACTACGGTTCGGGAGCAGGGCCAGGCCTCAACCACCCCTCATCGCCTGGCAAGCCAACTGGTCAACCTGGTCAACCCATCCAGCACCGTTTGTCTCCGTTCTTTCGACCTTCACCCTCCCACTCTCTCTTTCTCTTGCATTCACCCTCCTACCTCATCCCTCCCTCTACCCATCCTTCTTCACATCCTTCATCCCCTCATCCCTCACCCTACCCATTCCTCCCCTCATCCCTTCCTCGACCCATCACTATTCACATCCTTCATCCCCGCATCCTTCTCTCTTCACATCCTTCATCCCCTCATCCCTCCTTTTCAGGCCCCATCTGGGGGTCCATAGTCAGCTCGGGAAAACCATCACCTGAGACGTAACCCCCACCCTGAGTCTCCTTCTCCCCCAGCCACCGTGTGTCAGGATGTCCCAGACCGGTCTAGTCAGACGGCCTCCACATCCATCCTCACCCTCACTTCCATCATTCATCTCCACCATCCATCCAATACGTCCTCTCCTCATCACACCTGTAAACTCACATTGTTGTGGTGTGGTCCTTGCTAGTGAGATGAAGTTCTTCGCGGAAAACAAAGCAATTTCATTCTGAATTTGAACTGAACGGGGACAAAGGATTACAAAGTGTGAAGAAAATCACTGTAAATGAAAAAAAATATGTCCACTTAAAGGGCATATACATATAGTGGGTCAAAAAAAAAAGAACAAGATGTCCATATCGAACCGCCAGTGAATTGTACAGCCACCATCCTGCTTGAGAGAAACTCCCGACATGTCACAAGCGATCTTTTTATAGGTTGAAATTGCTATCTTAACAAGGAGGCCAAGACACAGAACAGTTGTCTCTGATCCAACCTGAAGAAGGCCTTGCATGACCCAACTGGTAATATTTTATTTGCAGTTTATTAATCACTTAATTTCAAGCTTTGGGCTGTGTCCTTCACTCTCTTATTTGTACCGAGTCAAGGCAGAAACCATAAGTTTGGGCAAGTTCACCGCCTTACATTTTTTTAAAAAGAAATCCTTCTAATGATTCATTAGACGGAGATTATTTTCGTGGCGATGATTCAAAACAGATGAAAGCAGCAGAGGGCAAATGCATGACACAACGTCTTCGGTCCCCGAGCCAGCTGTTTCAGAAGCAGCGGCCAAAACCAGAGCTGGCAGGACAATCGTCGCCACAAATTTTGAAAAACTTTTTTTGCTTTTTTTTTTTAAAAATTCTGTCTCCCTTAAAAAAAAGAAAAAAAGTCTTCTGTCCTCCGAGACAGTGGTCTCATTATGGAGGATCCTCTCCTTCCAAACCCTGGGCAAGTAATTGCACAAAGAAAACCGCTTGTGCGTGCGTTCATATGTACGCGTGTGAGTTTGCATGTTCATTGGCTCCCGTTCAACGCGCGCGCGTGTGTGTGTGTGTGTGTGTGTGGGGGGGGGGGGGGGGGCATCAAGCTGCATCAAACATCAAAGCTGCATAAAGCGGAAAGAAGAACAGCTGACAGCTTAAACATTTATAACTGTGCCAGGGAAGGGGATACATTAGCAGTGAGACTGAGCCCGGGCTAAACCTCATAGAAAACGGGATGAATAGCGTTAAACCGTCATTGCGATCTGACCACTGGGGCCAATCAGCATAATGATGAGCCACTTTGGCTGGGCGACAGTTATCTCTGCACAGGAAATACGCATCTCCCATCAATCAGTCTAAAAATGTGCAAATTTGTCGATAGAAGAAGTTTGGTCAGGTTCTGCAGTGGTCGGTACAGATCCTGCAGCCTAAAAGCAACCAGAGCTTTGATTTTATCAGCCATGTTAGTCTCACAATACTGCTCATGGCTATTGACAAGCTCATATTACAACCCCGGCTTCATGTTGGCTTGGAATAACAAAAGACCCGACTGGTTTTCCCATCCGTCCTTCCATTCATTATCCAAACCGCTTATCCTGCTCAGGGTGGCGGGGATGCTGGAGCCTATCCCAGCAGTCATTGGGCGGCAGGCGGGGAGACACCCTGGACAGGCCACCAGGCCCCCCCCCACACACACACACACACATTCACACCTCGGGACAATTTAGCATGGCCGATTCACCTGACCTACATGTCTTTGGACTGTGGGAGGAAACTGGAGCACCCGGAGGAAACCCACGCAGACATGGGGAGAACATGCAAACTCCACACAGAGGACGACCCGGGACAACCCCCAAGGTTGGACTACCCTGAAACTTGAACCTTCTTGCTGTGAGGCGACTGCGCTAACCACAGCACCACAGTGCCGCCCCTACTGGTTTTCCCATGGTGGGATATTCCCATTGTGGAATCAACTGTCTACCTAGATTTCAGAGTTTCTCAAAGGAGGCTGTGGCGTGGGATCTTAGAGTTGAAAAAAAAAATACCATTGATAAAGGCACAGCTCCCATTTTTCCAGCATACGGTTTGGGTTTAAGCCAATGTACAGTGAGTAGTAAACTCTTACTGTACATAGTCAACCAACCCTTAACTTGTGCCAACACATGGAAATCAGAGCTATATCAGTAGAGTCAGAGTCACCGTCTCTCCCGATACGGGGAAGAAGTGTTGGTGTGTGTGTGTGTGTGTGTGTGTGTGTGTGTGTGTGTGTGTGTGTGTGTGTGTTTCAGTGAGAATATTGTGTGAAGCATGGCTCTGGGAAAAACAGAGTTGTCTGGCTGTGTTTTGCAGGCCGCTTACATAAGCAGCCTGCTTGCTTGTGCGCTTGAGGTTTGGCTTTGAAGGAGCGAGGGAGTTGGGGGGAAAAAGAGCGAGATCAGAGAAAGAGGAAAAGGGAGAGAGAAATAGGGCCTTTCTTCAGCATCAGACATTTTAATGTCTTGCCAGCTGTAATATTAACACAGTTATAAAACAAGCCCAATTACCCGACTTAAAATGGCAACGCCTCAAAAAATCACTGGTTTTAGCTTAATTAGATTTATTCAAATCATGGTTACTCGCTCTTTACTCGCTGTGGTCCGCCTCCATTCGCTCAGGATTTGTCGAAGTTTATAGGAAAACTGTATTTGCGGCCAGCGCGGGACCTTATTGTTAGAAAGCGGCTAGCACTGAATATTAGAATCAACTTGAGTTTGATGTTGGTTGAATTTTTTTCCTTTGGGGAACATGTTTTTAAAAAAAAAATCTGACCCACATTTTCAGAACTACTCTGCCAAGTAATCCTGAATGAGACATGCACCCTGTTTTTGGGTACTAAGAGAAACACAAGGCCATAGACAGGCTTTGACGACATAATGTAGCTGGCAGAAACCAATTTAATGGCAATTTGACACCAATGGGTTGAGAATAATTTGGCGGCCGGAGCTCTGACGCCCCCCCAGCTTCCAACAGAGTTGTAGAAAATACTGAGTTATTGTGTGAATGACCATAACGTCGAGTCTAAGGGAATGTGTTTTTGTCCAACAGTGTGTCCCACTGCACAATTTCAAGAAAAGTTATGCTAATGTTAACGTCCATGTCTGAGTGTGTCCATGTGTGTGTCCGTGTACACGTGCACATGCTTCTGTGTATACTCTTTAATTTTCTCGTCACTCTGCAGGGTCTCCTAGGTCTTGTATAAATAAACTCAGACACACACACACATTCTCTCTCGCTCCCAAACCTCACTGCAGAGTGCCGCGACCACGCAAGAGCACGCTAATCTGTTGGCATGACAACTGGAGTGGAATATTCACTTGGCCTAGAAAATATGGCATTGAAGAAAAGATGAATGAGCAATGGGATATAAATAAAGAAAACAGCTACATAAGCCTTCAGACAGTCTGCACTTTAATTACAGGCCGTGGTGTAACACTCCCTCTCTAGCAATACCAGACCTATTGTGCAGAGAAACAGAGAGGCTTGTCGCATCTTCTACTCATCAAACGGCAGCCTAACTGGGTTTTGTGTGTGTGCGCGTGCAAATTCATTTTTGCATGTGGGCTTGTACCGTATGCAACTGTGTGTGTGCATGTGTGTGCCAGAGTGCATGCATTTGTGGGCATGTGGGCATGCATGCTTGACTGAATGTTTGTGTGTGTGGTTGTGTGCACACATGTGGATTTATATGTGGGATTGTGTACATATCCTGTGCATCTTGGCCGTATGTATGCTCCTGTGAAATACTGCCTGTGTTCAAAGGAAGTTGAATCAGTTCATCTGGATACAACGTTTATTGACAGAAAGATTATTATTGACATGATTATTGATTAATGACAGAGGATTTGGGAATGTTTAAAAACATTCTGCTTAATGGTCACACCCGTAGATGGCAGCTGAAGTACGCTGGTTGAACGAGGAGTCAAAGAGGCCATCTATGTTAAGAGGGAACGACCATCCTTGAACCGAGGGGGGGCCTAAGAGTACATCTGTCGCCATCTTAACAACGCTGTGATTGCAAACGTTCCCAAACCCTCTGCGAATAGTACACATGGCCATTGTAACGCTAGCTAATGGTCACACCCATATTTGCATATGAAACCGATCGTTGCTTTTGGTCGTTAGGCCGCTGTATTGTTTATAAGAGGTGGGGATACCTGCAGTCAGTTTATTTTATTATTTTTTTTAATTTATTTCTGATTTTTTCCCTTTTTTCTCCCAATTTAGTGGCCAATTGATCCCTATTTTAATTCAAACACCCACCCTCGTATTGCATGCGTTCGCCAACTGCATCTCTCCGGCCGGCAGTCTCGAAGGAAAGCGCCTCCCCACTTTCGTGACAAGGCGAATCCAAGCCGAACCACTGTTTTTCCGACACACACAGAGACGCATTCACATGACGAACACAAGCCGACTCCGCCCCCTCCCGAAGACAGCGTTGCCAATGATTGCTGCTTCATCGAGTCCGGCCATAGTCGGATCTGACGAGACCGGGGCGCGAACCCCAGTCCCTAGTGGGCAACTGCATCGACACCAAGCCGATGCTTAGACCGCTACGCCACCGCGGACCCCCCTGCAGTCAGTTTAGACCGAAGAGGTCACTTAGATGAGCGATGAGACGTTTCTGTCAATAAAAGTTGTGTCCAGATGAACGGATTCAACTCTGTTTGAGTTTCTTAGCTGGATTATTGAGCATGCATAAAGATACTGCATGGGTTCTAACCGTATGCATAAAGATACTGCATGTGTTCTAACTGCATGCATAAAGATACTGCATGTGTTCTAACTGCATGCATAAAGATACTGCATGTGTTCTAACTGCATGCATAAAGATACTGCATGTGTTCTAACTGCATGCATAAAGATACTGCATGTGTTCTAACCGCATGCATAAAGATACTGCATGTGTTCTAACTGCATGCATAAAGATACTGCATGGGTTCTAACCGCATGCATAAAGATACTGCATGGGTTCTAACCGCATGCATAAAGATACTGCATGGGTTCTAACCACATGCATAAAGATACTGCATGGGTTCTAACCGCATGCATAAAGATACTGCATGTGTTCTAACCGCATGCATAAAGATACTGCATGTGTTCTAACCGCATGCATAAAGATACTGCATGGGTTCTAATCGCATGCATAAAGATACTACATGGGTTCTAACCGCATGCATAAAGATACTGCATGTGTTCTAACCGCATGCATAAAGATACTGCATGGGTTCTAACCGCATGCATAAAGATACTGCATGTGTCCTAACCGCATGCATAAAGATACTGCATGGGTTCTAATCACATGCATAAAGATACTGCATGGGTTCCAACTGCATGCATAAAGATACTGCATGGGTTCTAACCGCATGCATAAAGATACTGCATGTGTTCTAACCGCATGCATAAAGATACTGCATGGGTTCTAATCGCACGCATAAAGATACTGCATGGGTTCTAACCGCTGCCCTGCCATCTCGATGGCAGACGAGGATACACACTCCATACAGTGTAAAGCTCGTTTCTCCCCCCCCTCCCTTTGTGCCGTGTCCATGGTGCTGGGTTCTACTTTGCTTTGGGGCTTTTGTTGTTCAGTTTCAAATGGTTAAAACGGCTTTAGAGTCCCTCGACAGTCAACGGAGGTCAACCGGGAACAGCCAAAAAGGAACAAAGCCAAGCCCCAGTGTCATAAAACAGGTTTGAATTAATGGTTTAATACTACCTGGAAGCCGGTGAGGGGGAGATGAGGGACGAGGGATCCTTTACTGCCTCCACACATGATCAGACATAAGCATTGAAAGGTTTCACAATGCTGAGAGCCTGACGAGCATCGCACCAAACAGGCCTCACCGTGCTCTGGGAACCATCACGGGTTTTTAATGTGCGGCCGATGAGAGATCAGGTATTTTCAACCTTTTTCAGTGGGAGAAACTTGGCCGACAACCGCATGCATTATTAAATGTGGACTGCGGAACACCAAGTCTTGCGATTAATGCAGCGTTTCATTTTAGTGGCGCTGTGGTGGTTTGAAGAGCACGACTTTTTATTTATTTATTTATTTATTTCCCTGCCGGAGGTTTGGCCCAATTCTACTTGTGCGACATTATAAAGGAACACTGTCCCAACGCTTGTGATGTACTCCAGGACATTTGGTGCAAAAATATCAAAGTATCTTAACACACAGCCTGTGGCAACACATTTCTCCAAGAAGGATAATAATAAAGACTCTATCTCTCTATCCATCTTTCTATCTATCCGTCCATTTATCTAAGCTTTGTTTTTTTTTTTTTTTACCATGGTACCAACAACCTAACACATTTCAATAGTCTCAGGTCTTCACTTGTAACAGTCTCTACAGACCAGCAGGTCTACCTCCAGATAATTCCCATCCATCCAGCGCTGGGAAGAAAAGCGAAACAGAGCAGTGGAAATTAGACTAAGGACGGTGTAGGCTAACCCCGACGGGCTTATGTGAGAGAGTCAACAGATGAGAGAGTGGAAAATAACCGGGGAGTTGCTGTGGAGGAGAGGATTTAGACCTCAGATGCTTCTTTATATCTCTTTACGGACCAGCCAAATCCTCCAACATGAGAGAAACAACGCGCAGCAGACACAACAACAACAACACATGGCCAATACAGTCCTGATGAATTGTCCACAGCCCAAAACAACTTAATCTGCTGTGAACTCAGTGCAGCCCAGTACAATGTCAAGATGTGATGTGAAGTGCACCAGAATCAGACTTGGGTTATATAACACGGCAGCCGTTGAATATTGCCTGACAAATAAACACTCAACGGGCAGGCCGGCTGTGCCAGAGAGGCCGTAATCAGGTTGTAGCTGAGACAATACTTAAACCTGGGCCAGACATTCCTGTCTAGTTTGTTTATCTGGGAATCCTGATCTCTGCCTAATGAGTGTTGGCTGGAATGTTTAATACCGAGTCTAGCGCCCCAAGCTCTTCTCTTGTACTACCTAAAATAGAAATAATAATTAAAGGTACCTAGTAGAGTATTGGGATCACTAGTGGCGCTACTGTAGAGTACATCAAGAAATGCGGGCACCTGTATCACGTATTCTTCCACACACGCGGTAGGGTCGACGTGCATGCCACGAGCACGGGACAACACCATGTTTTATAAAGCTTTTGTCTCTTTGCCGAGGAATCGAACCTCGGCCTCCCGCTGATAGGCGAGGATACTCACCACTATACTAACGAGGACGTCAGTACCACATCATATTGACCGATCAACCAGAGCGCTTGTGACAAAAGCAACGAAGAGGAGGCCAACATGTTGACCGGAAGAAGCAAAGCAGTTGTGACAAACCAAAGAAACGTAGGTCTTAGTGTTACACACAACATAGAAAGCAAATGGACAACGGAAGAAAAAAAATCTTAAACTAATGTTAAAAACAAAGCTTTCAACACCTAAGAAAATCATTTGCAAACGTTGTAAGAGGTAGAAAATGCATTCAACATGCGTGTCTGTTGTCTGCAGATGGCTTGTTTCCTTGGTCTGTATATTTGAACTCCTTTGGTTCTCCTTGCCTACTTGTTGTCAGTTCTGCCTTGGTGTTGGTATGTTTTGTTTTTGCGGGAGAGTTTTATTACACTGGCTGAAAGCTAATTTCCCTGTAGAGGACAATAAAGACACTTGGACTTTGACTTTGTCAGACTTTAAGCACACACACACACACACACACACACACACACACACACACACACACAATGTGTTTTGGTGAGAACTCTGAAACAAAACTGAGTAAAACTACCCTTTAAACGCTACATATATTAAGGAACTTATCTCAAATGTGCGTTTGTCTTTGCTGAGCGAGAGAAAGAGAAAGACCGAAGATGAGTTTAACTGCCATAAATATTATTTATGTCAGTATTTGATATATTTTTGTTTTATCACATTATTTATATGATTTATTTTCGTGAATTTTGATTTTGTTTGTATTGGAGCTGCACGAGAACTGGGTGTGCAGTTTGTGTTGCACATGGGACATGTTTTGTTGTTGCACGTGATGTTTTCCACGTGGCACGGTGCAGGTTGAAGAGGTTTTGCACTGCATTTAAAGTCGGGAGTTTTTTTTATTTCTGTGTTCATTTCTTCGAAGATTCTATTTATTTATACTTAAGTGGACTCATTCCCTCGAGGTTTTTGCAGCCAGCGAGGCGTGTTTATTTGTATTTTTGTTCGTAATTGTGCATATTTATATTATTGTTTTACAGCTTGTACTATGTGACAGCAATATGTCGTTGTTCTGTGCATTTTGTATCTTTAAAGTTTGACGGTGGATTTAAGGACGAAAAGCGGTGTAGACAAATAAACCCATCTGTGGCAAAGAACTCGTGGTCTGGTCTAATTCCTGGAGGGGGTGACAATGAGAGAAGGCAGTGAGGGAGATGAAGACAGACAAAAAGAGAGAAGCAAGCCCAGGTTGAAACCTACATGGCTGGACCGCGACTACCTTTAGAAAGCGGCTGACTGGACATCGGTTCCGTGAACAGCGGCTACACTCAAACCCTGAATGTTTATACAATTAAATAGCACCAATTTATTTTTCATATGGAATAATTACCTGGCTACAATCACTGCCACCATGATCAGTGGGAAGCCTGGGCGTGACGCCCCTTATAAATGCGCTTCAGTTACCACCGACTATCTGAGGACGCCGATCATTTTCCCTCTGTGTGGCTTTGAGCCCGGGTGTTTTGTGAACTAGACATTTTTCCCAATGAGGTGTTTCAGTATTGCCCACAGGCGGCAACTATGTCCGTTAGTGTGCGAACTGCTGCGCTAATTCACGGCCAACGGGGAAACTTCCACTTCCGTGTTTACTAGTGACGTCGGTGGTCGGACGACCAATCGTGTCAATTCAGTGATGTCACGAGTCGCCATTAGCTGGGACTCGGCTGTCCGACCAATGGCGAAACTCCATCACTCACTCAGGGACTCGACCTCGTGTGTAGGTATGTAGGGCTGGCCCCAACTGTTGCGGGTCCAGCCAAAAAGAGCGAGAGAGGCAGAGTACGGGGAGGCTGAGAAGACAGCGAAAGCGGGGGTGGGTTTAAAAATGCATGGGTCTCCATTTGGCGGGGGTGAACTTTTCCCAGCCGAGAGGAGACTGAAGGTGAGGGCACAGTGGGACCATTAACACTCTCCTCTTGCAGAGGAAACACTTAGTCCTTTCCGGAGGAAACGAGGGTCCGGAGAGACGAGAGGGAATGAGAGGAATGAGAAAATTCAATAAACATAAAAGCAAACCATAAACGTCTGGAGGTCAAAAGCAATCAGTGAAATATCAGCCTGTAAAAAGAAGTTCATAAAAGTGAGATTTAAGAAATGATTTAAAAAGTTGATACAGATTTACCAAGGCTAAATTTGTCAGGCAGGTCACTCCAGAGTCTAGGGGCCCTGATGGCAAATGCCTTGCTGACTTTTGTATTTAATCTAAAAAAAAAAGGATGAATTGGGAGAAACCCTGAGGCCATGCGTCCTCTCCTACAATGATATTTAACTGCTGCTGGGAACTGGAAATACACATTCAAACTCAAATACACAAACAACACACACCGACACACACACAGACACGTGAACGGTACAATAAAAACAGACAAACAGAAGACATGTAATCCATTTTGCAGCCAACTGTTTGTTAGGTTAAGTGCTCTCTCTAGTGGCCCACAGGACAATCTACGTAATGCTCAATCACAGATGTACGTTTGCTCACCCGTCCAATATTACTCCTCCAATAGTACATCTGCTACTGTCAAACTCTCCTTGCTTTTGGCTTACATGTGATAAAAAAAAACCTGCGTGCCCGTTTCTAAACCAGCGGCTCACATTTATGCCACCATGCATCAGTCAGTGGATTTGATGGCCCAAAATATTTGATGCGTTTCCTTTAGCGTTTTCTGAGGCATTTTTTGCTTCTGATGTGTGCTCGTGCGACGGGCAGAGTCTTTAATCTGTCATAAGACAACACACTGAATACCAGAGACATCTCGTCTCCTCTGGGAAGCCCGAATAACGAGGCTTCCTCTTCATCGCCAAGACTTAATCCTGAATCAATAATGCATAATACAATACAGTAGCCCTTGGATTTACTGTAAACCAGAGGCTTCTGAAGTGAATGAGGAGTGAATGACCACGGTGACTTGTAGGCGTGCTGGACCAGGACTGAGGTGGCCTAAATCCTGTTTGTGTGAGAATCAGAAAAATCCAGGGTTTGATATTTAGTAAGCCTGTGAGAGCAGAGCAGTTCTCCTTTCATAGTCTTTCCTCTGATTTTTTTTTTTTTTGGTGGGGGGGTTACATGCAACAAGGACACTTGCTAGCATATCACAGAGTTTAGGCTTGCTACCTTATCATAAGAAGGTGTTGAAGGAGAAAACACATACATATACAACTGAACAGGGTGTGTCCGTGTGTGTGTGTGTGTGTGTGTGTGTGTGTGTGTGTGTGTGTGTGTGTGTGTGTGTGTGTGTGTGTGTGTGTGTGTGTAGATGTATTAGTGGCCCTTGCCAATGCTTGTTGTCATGGTTATCTGGCCATACTATGGTCGCCAAGGAGCCCAGGCAGGCGCTAATATCCCAGCATCCCCTCACAAAGGTTTTTCTGAGGCATCTGCCACATGGAAACCCCACCAAAATACCATATTATAATGCAATATTATTCAATCTATTTCTCTTTCCCTATACATCTCACCATCTCCTTCCATCCTCTCTTTCTCACTCTCTCTCTCCATTTCTGGTTTCTTTCCCCTCTGCCATCATCTTGCTCTCTCTCTCTCTCTCTCTCTCTCTCTCTCTCTCTCTCTCTCTCTCTCTCTCTCTCTCTCTCTCTCTCTCTCTCTCTCTCACTCTCTCTCTCTGTTGCTTAGCCTTCCATTTCTCACCATCCCCCTCTCCCCTAGCCTCTTATTCTCTTCTGCCTCTCATCTCATCTCATCTCATCTCATTCTCCCCTATGTAGCTCTCCCTTCTTCTGCCCTTCCCCACTCTCCTGTCTTTATGTCTGCAATTACTAATTTTCTCCTTTTTCTTTCCCACTGACGCTTTTTCTGACTACAAGATCCTGCTCGGAAAAGTAAACTGGCCCCTCTCCACTCAGGAAGAGCCTGTTGGGGAGTAGATTTTCACTGATATTCATTTATGATCTCTTGCCCATGCACTCGCGCGTGCGCGCGTGTGCACACACACACACACACACACACACACACAAGGGCACACATGCACACACACACACAAGGGCACACATGCACACACACAGACAACCCAACAGTTAGGAGGGAAGCACAAGCACGGTGCATCTGCATAGAGATGGAGATAAAACAGACTGTTCATTTGACACTCTCAGAGAGAAAGCAAGTGTGTGTGTGTGTGCCTGTGTGTGCCTGTGTGTGTGTGTGTGTGTGTGTGTGTGTGTGTGTGTGTGTGTGTGTGTGTGTGTGTGTGTTTATTTTCCTGATGCAGTTCATGTGTAGCAGAGAAAAGGAGAGGTGTGAGAAATGTGTGTGAGCCAGACATCTTCTTTAGCCCATTGGAAGATTCATTGAGGCTCCCATTGTTGTTTGCTGATGCAAGCATTTTGCAGAAGATCCCATAAGTGTGACTACGCTGGACTGACAGTTAAACTGCACGTTAGCTCAGCCTATACCCACTTAAATACTTCACAATCTCTGACCATGAAGTAATGCAGCAACCTCACTCAGCGGGGTAGGGGTAAAGGAACACGATTTTACAGTGGTAATAATGACAACAACCCAGTGGCCTGGGAACAAATTTTGATCAATGAAATTATGCTCTGGATCCTTCGTGGTCTCTACCAGTGCTGCAGCTTTCTTGTGGACCCTTGAAACTCCTGAGCAGCAGTCGAGGACCCCAGCCAGCCCCGTGACAGTGACACGCTGTCGCCAGTCAGAAAGCCGCTCCGGCCAGGAGCCCTGGCAAAGCTGAAAGCTGCTTAGCGGGGCAAAACTCTGGCTGAGTCCCTTAAAGCTGCACTAATCAGAGCTGTTAGAGGAGAAATCGTCAAACACACCACACACCAGATTACCAGGACAACTGAAACCATGGAGGGGATGGTTGGTAGGTTGGACGGACGGACGGACGGATGGATGGATGGATGGATGGATCAGGGAATGGGTGCCTGAAAGGACACTTCAATAACAGGTGAGCGCGTGCTTTTCTCAAGCGAAAGGGAAAAACATTTCCTTCTGTGGATGCCGGCGTATGCCATCAGAGAGCGACCCACACGCCAGCATCTCCTGTGAACAACTAGACAAAGAGCAGGGAAGCTGTTGCATATCTGAGCATGCGTTCTGAAGTGCTCTGTGAGCGAGCGGGATTTCAGGCGTTGGCTATGGATGCTACAAGACACCCTAGGTGCTCTCAACAGTTATGAGCGAAGGAGGGCAGCAGAAAGAGTGAGGGGGAGAGAGAGAGAGAGAGAGTAGAGGAGAGTGTATGCACAGAGAACAAAAGATCTACAGAGAGCCACCGGCAAACTACAGCGACCACATGCCCTGGATGGCAAAAATAACACAACTGCACCACTGTCACTCCCTCTGTCCAAACTTGGCAGCCTCCTTCATCGGCCATCAATGCCCTCTCCTTCTCGCGGGGGCCTAACAGTCTCTGTCTCACAGCAAACCAACGCATTATCATGCATCCCCATCCCCCTGCCAGGGCAGCCGCTCACAGCAGCACTTATATCAAGAAACGCTTCGAATGCAGCAGCAGCTGGTGGCCGGTTACATTTCTGAGAGACAATCATCATATCCAGTATTTAATTTTTGCAAGAAGGGAGGAGACATCTGTTACTGACAATATGAGCTGGAGGCCAAAGGGCATCGGTCTTGCACTTTGAAAGCAGACCAAAGTGACTCTACCGTTCAGTCATACCTGACGGATCTTAATACAGCCATTCAGCCACCCATCCATCCTCCTAGCTGGCCTGCTCCAGGTGTGCAGGTAACCTACCTGACTTTGAACTCGGTCAGCTGCGGTTGAGCCCCGGGGTCGGTGCAGTAGATCTGAGGGAAGTAAAATCGGTGCGACTGCAGGTTGATGTCCATGGTGCCCACACACAAGCAGACACGCGGGTCAGCGTTGCTCCACGACAACAAAGGGTAGTAAGGTTTCTCTCACCGCTTGGCACTCTTCAGTCTCAGTCTTTCTCTAATTATTATTTTGCTGTGTCTTGTTTGCTCCCGACGGACCAAGCTATACACGGAGGGGCAGGTCGAAGTTTAGCCCCAGCATCCCAGTCACCCCACTATCTCCGAACCGAATGGTCACAGGGCTGAGGGAACGCAACCGCCAGGAAGGCATTCCCCTTCTACCTCCTCTTCCTCTTCCTCTTCCTCTCCTCCGTGCACAGGCACACTAACCTATTTCCCCAGCAGCAGACACTGCACACTCAGCAGCTGTATGGGCAGAACAAAGATGACTCCAGTGAATGACGCTGCCTCTTGGAGAAACAAGCAGGTGGGAAAAAAAAAGAAAGAAAAAAAGATCAGTTTTTCTCCGTCATCAATGCATCCTTAAGCGGGTACCCAAGAGGTGAGGGGGGGGAGAAAAAAGGAAAAACCCAAACGGCAAGAGGATGGAATCGAGAGAAAGAGAAACAATTGGAAATATGAGCGCAGCCCTCAGCCGGCGCGCACAGAAAGGACTGAATGGGAGATGAGAGTCCTCTGGGTCTTTTTTTTACGCTTCACAGAAAGAGAGAGAGGGAGAGATGAAGAGAGAGGCTCCCGTTGCTTTGAGGCGTTGCCCTCACACTGCCTATCTTCTCTGTGTGCCTCATTGGATTACCTCCTCCCCTGCTCCATTGGCCCCCCCTCCTTCATTCCCTCCCTTCCCCTCCCCTCCCCTCCCAGCTGTGTCAAGAGCGATGGGCCGCCAGCCCCGGAGGCTGCTGGTCCTGCCCCTCCTCCTCACCACCCCCACCCCCTCCACCCCGCTCTCCTCTCCCGCCTGTGGATTGGCTGAGGTACAAATGCGTAAACCGATGCAGAGAGAGGGAAAAGAAGAGAGGAGGGAGGAGGAGCTAACAGACGTTAATTCATCTGATGGCTCCCATCTTTTCTCGCATTTGATTTGAGGTGGCATGCCAGGCTAGGGTGGACCACAGCGGGTGCACACACACACACACACACACACACACACACACACACACACACACACACACACACCCTGATGTAATACCTCATAATGGCTGTTTATTGCCGGTAAAGGGCACAGGCGGCAGAGAGATAACACAAATGCATCACTCATTTAATTCTTGACGATATTATAAATGTCAGCGGTTGGCAAACCGAGGCCACACTACCTTTTGCAAATGCCTGAAAACCCACATCATGCTCAGGTCTCGCAGACGCAGCAAAGGACGCCACATTTTAGGTTACAAACATATTACAGTTTATCCAGCGGAGGGCTTTTCGGCAGTCTTTAGTCTCTTAAAAGATTTGACTCTTAAGAGTAATCTATGGTGGGAGAATAGCAAAGCCAAACAATTTTCTGTACTTTCATCTACCCAGCTGCATGTAGATGTATGTAATATTAGTGCAGGGCCCATGATACTAATCTTCTCCACATCGCAGCAGACTGCCAGTAAACCAATAAATCCCTCCCATATTTACATCCTCCTGTTATTGCAGAGGAGGGGGGGTATCCCACCCACAGTCTCTTTCTAGTACAACCCACCCCACTCCACACACTGGCACACATCTGCTCTGCCTTGTCTGCCAACAGACAATTTCATTGATTGGAGTTGCTGCACAATTGCTGGATGACAATTGCTGGACGGGTGATTATTCCAATTGGTGGACAGCGTGGCTACTGATGTGGCTCGAGCACACGTAGCGGGAGCGGAGTGGTTGTTACGCGTGTCTCCATGGCGATACAATACAATGGGATTGACGGGCCGCTGCAAAACAACAATTCGTATTAGCACGTTTACGCTACCTATGTCCCATTTTGTGCTTGGTTGCCACATTACAGTTTCGCAAATCCGTCAATTTTTGCCTATTTTGTTATCTTATCCAAGGTTTTCCTTCTTTGTCAGTGGGGCGATCGAGAGGGGGGGGGGAAATTACTCGGACATGGTTTTCCAATATTTCAGTGAATAAACCAAAGGAGAGGTGAACCGCTCAGGATGCGAAAAGAAAAAGAAAAACGTTTATTCCGTCTTGAGGTAACCATGATGTAAATCTGCACTTACCGTGTAGTGCATATGAGATATCCATCTCAGCTGCCCCAAAGCCTCTCTAAGCACATTAGGATTTACATATGTGACTTAAAGCTTGATTTAATTCTTTATCTCACGTCACATATGGCTTCCACCCCTTGTTTTCTTGTTTTTGACAGTTTGTGATGCCATTAATAAACCTCTTCACCTCCTACGTGTTCAGCCGTGTGACGCAACGAAAAAGCATGTTTGTATTGTTTTTTATGCATCTCTAAATTAAACTCTTTACAGTGCACATTTTACTACATTACAAACACACAGGAGCCACAGCAGAAGTGGGATGACTCAAATTCCGACCACGCAGTTTACGGCTGTCTTTGTTTTAGATGTTGACCTTTTCTTTTCTTGTGCAAATTTGTCTGTCTTCCGTTGGTCTTGGTTGTGAAACCCTTTGCTGACACCGTTTTAGAAAAGTGCTCCGCAAAAAAGAAAAAGGCGGCGGTTCCTACTGCTTATGAGATAAGACAAACAGTAATCCTTTCAATTTCACATATTCAGATGCATCCCAGTCTCTCCTCTGGAGGCATGCGCAGCATCTTATCATTTGTACCAATGGATAACAGCGGCGGATAAATACCTGCGCTGTCACGTTATTGTTGTGAAGGTTGAACTGCAATGATACTCCCAGCAAACATGCCCGTGCGGGGCCCACTGTGGGTAGGTGTGGGTTTACTGTGGGGCAATGTGGGCAGGGGCAAACCCGCACTAATCCCGCATGGGCCCCTATGTGGTCAGCCCATGCGTGGCCCACAGCAGTTTTGCCCTTTGAGGCACCTATGTGGGCTTACTGTGGGCAAGCCCAACTGTAGTCTTGCCCACAGTAAGTCCACATGGGCCCTCTGTGGGTTAGCCCATGCGGGGCCCACAGCAGTTTTGACCTTTGAGGTCAACCCCCCTGTTGACAGTACAGTTAAAACGTTTTAAGATTACAACTGCTTTAGGGTAAGCGGTACTCAAAACTTTTTATTTACCGCCGATGCCCAATGCTGCGTATAGTAAGACCTCTGCAAAAATGACAGTAAAATGTAAACAAGTTGTCCAGGGTATAACCGGTCCATCCCGTACTTAACTAAAACTGCCCATCTAACAAGACAAGTACTGTCTCAACTTTTTGGTTTGTCGCAGCTGTTTCATATTATATTTAAGAGAAATAACACTAGTTTTTTTTTGTTAATTTTTTTGTCCCTTAAATGTTCCCATAGAGCAGCTCATGCTGTTTTTTTAACCAACTTAATTACAGATTAACTATTACTCATAACTTTACAATTTTAATAATTTTGAACCATCAGAAATTTAGCGAACATACACACACAGCAGCTTATTGTAGTCTCATATAGTCTGCAATACATCTGACATGTTGTGCATGTGTGCAGTAATAAACTTGACACACTCCATCACTCTAGCAGTACACAAGTAAATATAGCCTATAGCCCTGGTTCAGTTTGGGCTTGGTCACGAGGTGGTGCCAATCCTCACTACTTTAAATACTCCAAGAAGTTGGATTTGGGTTGGTATAGTGTGGGCATACTATGGGCATGCTGCGGGCCCACAATGGGTCCCACTGAGGGCCCACTCTGCTTAGTGCGGGCAGCCCCGCATTTCATGCCGGTATCGGGGCCCACCCCACTGTGGGCCCTCTGTTCCTGCCCGCAGTGGCCCCACATGGGCCCCAAAGAGGCATGTTTGCTGGGCTGTACGGTCATGGGTGTGGGTCCACAAAGAGCTGTGTGTGATTCAGCTGCAACTCGGGACTTTGGGGTAAATAAACCACAAAGACCGCTCCTCATCTCACAGCTGCAATGATGGTGGCCTTCTCTCTCACACTTTGTGTCTCTCACACTCCGCCATGGCTACTATCTCGAAGACTGGACCCGCTGACACAATACAACATAATCACACTACAACAGATGGAAACAGATGGCGATGGTGGACTAGATTTACACCTAGACACTTTGCCCCCCCCCCCACTTGGACTGCGTCCAGCCTAAAGAGAGACACATCATTGAACACATGTTAAACAACTGAATGAATCTTTTCTCTTCTATGAAAGACCACAGAAAGGCCGCTCACTGATTGAACATTGACTCTTCTCCCAGTCATTCATCCCTCCCTCCCTCTCTCACTCTATCTATAGTATCTCTCTGTCTCTCTGTCTCTCTCTCGCTCTATCTATCTATCTATCTATCTATCTATCTATCTATCTATCTATCTATCTATCTATCTATCTATCTATCTATCTATCTATCTAGCTAGCTAGCTAGCTAGCTACCCACCCATTTCTCTATGTAGCCAATCAGATTAACCCCAGCTCACAACACCCCAGTTGCAGCCAATTTCCATCCATCCATTATCCAAACCGCTTCGTCCTGCTCTCAGGGTTGTGGGGATGCTGGAGCCTATCCCAGCAGTCATTGGGCAGCAGGCAGGGAGACACCCTGGACAGGCCACCAGGCCATCACAGGCCCCTCCTCCTCCCCACACACACACACACACACACACACACACACACACACACACACACACACACACACACCCCTAGGGACAATTTTACGTTAGTTAAGGATAGCTAGCTACTGAGCTAACGTTGTTTTAAGTATTTACACATTCTGAATAACTTTAATCATAAATATTTAAAAAATGTGTAGCGTAACAGTTTACAACAATGTTAATCTATAAACAAAGCAAAAATACAGATAAGGACTGCTAGCTTGCTAGCTACCAACAAGCAAAATCCACCTTCAGAGACTTGCCTTTTCAGTTCTTTGTAGCCATTTTAACCATAGCCATTTTAGCCTTTTACCTAAATTAGCTCTGAACTGTTGCCCAAGTTGATATTAACTTGCCAGCAAGCTAACTTAGATAACAAACTAGTTAGTTTGTTAACACTTGTGATCGGATCACCCAAGATGCATGTTAATGCCATATGTGAACAGGGTCTAAGTTACCTTAGTTAACGGTAAGTTGTACTGCCACATTGCCAATAAATCTGCCAATAAATCCGCCAATAAAACCACCAATGAATCATCTTATGGCCTAATCTGCCAATTTAGCCAATGTAGCAGACAATTTCATATATAAAATCATGACAGATAGATAGATAGAAAGACACACATAGATACACAGATGAAGTCCCGTTATAGATATATACGTAGTTATATAGTTAAAGATATAGATATATATGTAGATATATAGCTATAAGTACAGACATCGATAAAGATATATACGCATGCTCAATGCTGCTAATGTTTTCTCTGCATGTCTGAATGTGTTTGCTCTTTTTTTCCATTTCTCCCAGACGGGTGGTGTCGAGAGAGCAGCAAACATAAGACAAGTGTAACAAAGAGAGAAGAAGAGAATGGAAAAAAAATAATCGTAAAAAAACAGCAGACTGACAGATAGGCCCACGGGGTCACAGATGGGAAATGGAGGAATGGTTTAAGAACAAAAAAGGGAGGAGGGAGGTGGGGATAAATAGAGGCAAAAAAAAACAGGTAGAGTGAAGGAAGAGGAGTAGACAGATGGAGAGACAGGTAGAGAGGGGTGAATGCCAGGGGGTTGGGGGGGGCTAAGCTGGATAGAGAAAGACTGGGCGAGGGACAGAGAGGGAAATACAGACAGTGAGTCGGGGGGGGGGCAAGAGAGGGAGAAAGGACGAAGCAGGGGTATGGGAGGAATGTGTAGGAGGAAAACATGGATGAGAAAGAAGAAAGAGAACAGGAAGAGGGAAAGGACATCCAGCTACGGTTCCAGAGAGCCACCCTTCCCCCATCTCTCTCTCTCTCTCTCTCTCTCTCTCTCTCTCTCTCTCTCTCTCTCTCTCTCTCTCTCTCTCTCTCTCTCTCTCTCTCTCTCTCTCTCTCTTCTCTCTCGCTCTCTCGCTCTTTCAGGTTAGAACCTGGCTACAGATTGTATCCTAATCCTTAAAGCCACATAAACCCATTACTACAGTGTGTGTGCGTGCATGCTGAGTGTACATATGTATGAGTACATGTGTGAGTACATGTGTGAAACTGTGTGTGCAACTGTGTGTGTCCGTTCTTGAATGTGTTAGAGAGGGAGAGAGAGAGAGACAGTACAGCCGACTGCTACTGTAACAACCCTTCCATTAGCATACAGCAGGAGGCATGGCCTTCTGTCTGACACACAGCAAGAGGGCAAGGGGTGGAGGGGAAGGGGGGAGGGAGGGAGGGAGGGGGGAATAAAGGAAGTGGGGTACAGAAGTAAAAAGAGGGGTAAAAAAGGGGATAAATCACAGAGAAATGTTGACAGATGTGACTAAAACAGCTGCCTCCTACGAGTGAGACCTCTGCAGGCAAGTCATTAACTAACCACAGGTTACACAACACCTTCAGACCACCTCTCCCAGAGATCGGGGACACAACCGTGCAGCAAGCATGTAAACCCCCACCACGACCACCTGTAGACACAGCTTTACGGGTCATCAGAACATGAGCCTTAATCCTGTCAGGAACAACGACAACAACAAAAGCGTCGGTGCTTCCAATATATTGTATGCATGATTTCCCATTATCTATGACCTTGTTCCATTCGGGCTCCATTGTCCCGTAAGACGCCGTTGTAAAGTGGTGTCCAGCGGCGGTCCCGTGTCCAAGATCTCCACAATGAAGTGGGTGAGTAAAATGATATCGTAATCAATGATGGATGATGGGCAAAAGTCCCAAAAATAATACCCTGGCTGAAAAGAAGATGGAATTATACGAGTCACACACTGACTCACAGTGACACAAACCACAAGACCTGTTATTGACATCAAGCAGAGACACACATGCATGGATGTGGACATGATACATGCTCCAACAATGTGTTCAAGAATGCACGCACACTAGATCCACACTTCCAAACATGTGTGTGCAAACCCAAATGCAATTAACCCCCCCCACACACACACACACACACGTACACAAAAATACCAATAAAAGACCAATTTATCATAATAAAAATCATCAACAAAAAAAATCTCCAATTACAAACCACCAATTACAGTCCGTTCTGACACTCCATCATAGGTTAAACAACAGGCAAATTCCATGCCATCTATTCCTTCACAGGACCCCATCTGTCTCCCAGTCTGTAATGGCCACAGTCCTGTTTCCCCTACAGGTTCAGTGCTCTCACTACTAAGCTACGTAAAAGGGTAGCATGGTGCAGAAGGGAAGGGAAAATGTCAACCTCACCCACAGTCACCCAAGCAGTGCATGGGCCTACAGGCTCAGCTGGAGAGAAGAGCGGCGGAGGAAAGGCAATTCTTGATGAGATACAGGGGGCGGGGTGGTGGTGGTGGTAGTGGTGGGGTGGAGGGGGGTGAAGCAGAAACAGAACAAAGCACACACCGTGTTTGACTCACTTCTCACTTTCCCTCAATGTCTTTCTCTGACTTTATCGTCAGCCATCTTGATTCACGTGCTACTCATCCCCCCTTGCCCCCCCACACAAACTATAAATAGCTGCCCTGCTTAAAGGTGGTAGAAGGTGATGGGGGGGTGACAAGAGACAGGGTTGAAGACCTGTGACGTCTCCTATTTTCTTGGCCTCACTCGCGCTCACACATCCAATAAAGGGGATTGAATTTCAGCCGTTAATGCGTGCACGTGGGCACGCGGGAACACCTGCGCATGGGGACAGACACGCAGACAGACAAATAAATACACATGCACACCCTCTTTGACTCACACGAGCTGATCTTTTTAATTATGCCACGCTCCATAGAGAGCTGGCAGAGGGGCTACGGGGGAGCAAGGGGAGCGGGTAAGAGGGGAGGCGGGAGTTATTGCCCTCTCATTCACTAGGATTTGATTACATCGCTCTCTTTCTCTCGCTCGCTCTCTCCCCAGCTATATCTATCTCCCCCTCTGTCTCGCTGTCCCTACAGACAGGCTTAGCATTTCTGTCTTGTGATGCCTGAATGTTTCATTATGACTCATTAACTAACCGTCGCCACACAGAGCCATGGCAGATTTGTAATAAAGACCACACACACACACACACACACACACACACACACACACACACACGCGCGCGCGCGCACACATATTATGACCTCACAGCCGATATTGGGCAAGTCATAATGAAGTATCCTTTTTTTCCCCTTTTGTGTAAATGTGACGAGCTCCATTATGACCAACCTTAACCCACAGAGCAAGCGATGCGGGGACAACACTGCATGCTTTGTTGCAACCGCTATTGTAATGCCGAAACAAATATGGTTGAGGACCAACACATAAGCTCTGGCAGCTGGGACTGAAAGCACCTCACATGCATCTGGGCCAAAGTGCAGCGTCAGCAACATAAAACTGGCCCTGGATTCGTTGGCTACCAACACGGGGATTCTGGTTCAAATCCTCGTGTTGCCTCCGGCTTGGTCGGGCGTCCCTACGGACACAGTTGGCCGTGTCTGCGGGGGGGGGGGGGGGCGGATGTGGGTATGTGTCCCGATTACTGCACTAGCGCCTCCTATGGTCAGTCAGGGCACCTGTTCGGAGGGAGGGGAAACTGGGGGGAATAGCATGATCCTCCCACACACTACGTCCCCCTGGCGAAACTCCTCACTGTCAGGTGAAAAGCAGCGGCTGGCGACTCCACATGTATCGGAGGAGGCATGTGGTAGTCTGCAGCCCTCCCCGGATCGGTAGAGGGGATGGAGCAGCGACCGGGAAGGCTCGGAGGGGTTGGGGTAATTGGCCGGATACAATTGGGGAGAAAAAAGGAATCGGGGAAACTGGCACTGGAGGTTATAGGGACTCTGTCTTGCTCAAGGACACTACGGCAGGGCAGATATATGCAGTCACGTGGTGTTGAACCCTGGCGTTGAAGGCTGGTTTTGCTAATCGCTACGCTATTGAATGGTTTACAGTGGGTTGTTTAGGCAAAGTTGATGTTGAACAAGTTATCTCCACTCAATAACTTCTCCAAAGCTGACTTTTCCTGTCAGGAGAAAGTGTCCTTAAACTATATAATGTCAAATTAAACACGCCTACCGGGGTCCGCGGTGGTGTAGCGGTCTAAGCATCGGCTTGGTGTCGATGCAGCTGCCCACTGGGGACCAGGGTTCGCGCCTCGGTTCTCGTCAAGATCCGACTATGGCCGGACTCGATGAAGCAGCAATAATTGGCAGCGCTGTCTTCGGGAGGGGGCGGAGTCGGCTTGTGCTCGTCACATGAACGCGTCTCTGGGTGTGTCGGGGGAAAAAAAGGTAGTTGCTAGTTCCCATCGATGCAGAGAACGGTCCACTGAGCATGCGCAAGTACTCGTTGCCTCCGTTGTTTGGGTAGGTTAAGGTTAGGGTTAGGGCGGGGTTAGGGTTAAAGTTAGCTAATCAGACGCAGAGTAGGGGTGGGTCTTCCTAGAATCCTAGCGCCTGGATGCTACGCGGGGCGTGTGGAGGCATGGTAGAGGCATTTCGCGCATGCTCAGTTGACCGTTCTCTACTCCATTTCCGTTCTCTGCATCGATGGGAACTAGCCTCTACCGTCGGAAAAAGCAGTGTTTCGGCCTGGAGTCGCCTTCTCACGGAAGTGGCGAGGCGTCTGACAAGGCGTCTCCTTCGAGACTGCCGGCCGGAGAGATGCAGTTGGCGAACGCATCCGTGTTTGAACTAAAATAGGGATCGATTGGCCACTAAATTGGGAGAAAAAGGGAAAAATCAGAAATACATTTATAGTAAAAAAAAATAAACACGCCTTGCATTTTGTAGCCGCTCACAAACTGTACTTCCCTCTCTATACAAATGAACATCTGAGCTTTAAGTTGGCTGATATGTGTTCGTGTTTGCCCTTGTCCCGGATAAATCCAGATTCCCGCTACCGGGAATGCTGCTACTCATTGTGGGTCACACACACATACCAACTGCTCACATCAATACGAATCAGGCAACATCGATGACGGGGAATCGATGCGGCCTCACACTTTCTGCGTTAAATTACATTTTCCCAGTTGACGTATATGGAGGTGAAAATGGTGGGTGGCACGAAGGCGACCCCTATGTGTGCGCCACCTGCAGGCTCGGGCCTCAGGCCAGGACTACACGTCATTCCTTTTTTCCAATTTCACTAAAGTGAGGCGTTATTCGGGGGCAACACGGAGCCACGGAGATACCGCACATGCCACAAGTATATAGGTGTGCAAAGAACTACATTAGAAATAAAGCAGTTCAGTCCAACTAGTCCATGTTTGTAGCAAGTCACAGCATATCATAAGCTCCAGTCATTTGCACAGACTCGGTCCTACCAATGAGGTAGGAAAAAAGCATCATGCAACAGAAAGGTTACACATTGGTTACACACATACACATACAAGGTTACACATACTTCTGGGGTTTGATATCGGTTGAATACGATGGTGAAAAGGAGGGAATGTTGGAGAAATCCACACATACTACATTAACTAAGACACGATAATAAGAGCTCTTTGGAAGATGTGTTGTCATCGGTGCCAGAAGCAGCAGAATTTCTGCCTTTTCTGCACATGGGTGGAGTTCATTGCAAGCTTCTTCTTTTTTTATGGTCCAGTGACCTCAAGCTAGTGCTCTGTCTATATTGGTGTGTAGTCAGTAGTACTAACTACTCAGTACTAGCTTGGTGTCATGTGTAATTGAAGATAAGTACTCAAGATCTCGGTGACAACAGTATAGTGATCCTTCCCCGGCACAGATGAATAAAGGAGTGTATCACATACAGTACACAGGAGTTATTCATTGACTTGACAGTTCCTCATTAACAGGTTTAGCTCAGTGTTATCACACAGGATTAGAATAAGTAAAGAGACTAAGCCTATAAAACATTGGTTGGGGGACAGGGAGCGTGAAATGAAGTGATAGTCCAGAAAGAGAGGGAGAGAGAGAGAGAGATAAAGGGAGAGAGAAAAATGCATTACTGTATTAGCTATGATTAGGCACAAGGCATGAACTGTCATGCATTTGCATGAGGAGATGTGTCGTTTGCAAAGGAAAACAAGGCTTTTCAGTGTGATCTATTGCATAAAGCAATAGATCGGATCTGATGCTGGCTAAGCATGTTTGACCTTCAACTGCAATCATTTCACTGAGATCAACCTTTACTGAGTCATGTTTGAAAGAATGCTCACAGTAAAACACGTGCAAGTAGCAAGCACGCATGTACAAACAGATCAAAACATGCTCGGATGCATAAATGCACACCCGAGAAGTTCAGTGGTCACAGGACCAAACAAACACTCACAATTATCTAATCAAGAGCCAATGCAGATTACTATACACATAAGTGTTCACCCATGCCAAACACACATATTCTCTCTTGCACACAAACATGTAGATGAGGACACATATAAAGGTGAACGTGTGTGCACGCAAGCACACAAAAACGACACACATAATGACACAAAGTTGTGCACAAAGGTGCACCTCACTGAGCCTAAGCAAACTTTATGGGAGCCCTGGCTAGTTGAAGCGAGTCACAGTCTATGTTGCCACCTACAGTGCAATGCTGCAAAACACAGAACCAAACGCAGCAAACTAAATCACCCTTTCAATCTCCATCTGCGGATTAGACCGGCTGCCAGAGACAATATCAAAGTACCATGGCACACATATAGACAGTCAGTTTAAGGTAGGTCAGTGCTGCATGTTTTTGAATCTAAAATAGGTCATGAGTGTGTTTGCAAAGGATCCACCCACATGTGTCCCATTATGTTTAAGTAAACTATGGATGGATCTAAACTTATTAACTAAACTTATTGCAGCATTGTCAGAAAAAGATGAAGAACATCCAATCTGCCAAACTCTCTTCATGATAGTCTAACTGAGCATTTAAAGAAGACAGACTTGACAAAGTGACTGATGCTTGAATACCACACTATGATGTTAATTGCCTACCTGATCAAGCCACAGTGATTTTGCACATTTTATTAAGTGGTTATCAGCTTTAGGTGACATGGTGGGTTCATGGTCAGCACTGCTGCCTGACATAAAAAAAAAAGGTCATGGGTTTGGTCCTCCCAAAGACATGCATGTTACGTGAATTGGATTCTCTAAATTGCCCATAGGTGTGAAAGGTGTTTTAGAGATGTTTTGTGCATTTGGGCCCTGTGAGGCGGCACAGTGGCCCAGTGGTTAGCACTGTTGCCTCACAGCAAGAAGGTCATGGGTTCGAACCCCAGTCTATCCCAGGTCCTTTCTGTCTGTGTGGGTTTCCTCCAGGTGCTCCGGTTTCCTCCCACCATCAAAAGGATATGCATGTTAGGGTTAATACTCCTGTCTGTACGCCTGACCAAGGCAATGGAAAGATGAACTGGAGTTGGTCCCCGGGTGCCGCAGCTGCCCACCGCTCCTATACAAAAGGATGGGTTAAATGCAGAGAACACATTTCACTGTAACCTGTACAATGACAAAACAAAGTGGCATTCTTGGCTTTCTTCTTGATGTGCTGGTGACCTGTCCGGCCTCCTGCTCAATGCTTGCTGGGATAGGCATCAGCCCTTGAGACTCAGAATTGGATCAAGTGGGTATAGATAATGAGTGGATGGCTGGAGTGGAGAAGAGGCATACTGGTACCAATTTTCAAGAACAAGGGTGATGTGCAGAGCTGTAGCAACTACAGAGGTATAAAGTTGATCAGCCACAGCATGAAGATATGGGAAAGAGTAATAGAAGCTAGGTTAAGAGGAGAGGTGACGATTAGCGAGCAGCAGTATGGTTTCATGCCACAAAAGAGCACCACAGATATGATGTTCGCTTTGAGAATGTTGATGGAGAAGTATAGAGAAGGCCAGATGGGGTTATATTGTGTCTTTGTGGATTTAGAGAAAGCACGCGACAGGGTGCTAAGAGAGGAGGTGTGGTATTGTATGAGGAAGTCGGGAGTTGCAGAGAAGTGTGTAGGAGTGATGCAGGATATGTATGAGGAAAGTGTGACAATGGTGAGATGTGCGGATGGAAAGACAGATGGGTTCAAGTTGGAGGTGGGATTACATCAAGGATCGGCTCTGAGCCTTTTCTTGTTTGCAATGGTGATGGACAGGTTGGCGTATGACATCAGGCAGGAGTCTCCGTGGACAATGATGTTCGCAGAGGACATTGTGATCTGTAGCAAGAGTAGGGAGCAGGTTGAGGAGAGCCTGGAGAGGTGGAGGTATGCACTGGAGAGAAGAGGAATGAAAGTCAGTAGGAGCAAGATGGAATACCTATATGTATATAATACTAATAATATATATATATAATACCTTAATGAGAGGGAGGACAGTGGAATGTGAGGATGCAAGGAGTGGAGGTGGAGAAGGTGGATGAGTTTAAATGCTTGGGGTCAACTGTTCAAAGTAACGGGGAGTGCAGAAGAGAGGTGAAGAAGAGAGTGCAGGCAGGGTGGAGTGGGTGGAGAAGTGTGTCAGGAGTGATTTGCGACAGAAGGGTACCAGCAAGAGATAATGGATGGATGGCTATTTGTGTCAATAAGAGCACACTACATGTAGACAGTGTCCAACAACCTACAAGTTAGCATACAGTTTACATGTGGTAGAGTGAAACACAATATCTTGTAGCGGCAGGGGTGAGGCACCTTGTTCAAGGGTCCATGCAAGGAAATGAAAGAGGAACAGAGAGAGAGAGAGAGAGAGAGAGAGAGAGAGAGAGAGAGAGAGAGAGAGAGAGAGAGAGAGAGAGAGAGAGAGAGAGAGAGAGAGAGAGAGAGAGAGAGACTTCTAACATTCCAGGGAGAGAAACAGAGCGGGGATGAAAATAGAGACAGTAGAGGCAGGGGGAAAAAACTAAAAGTGGTAGCATGGAGGGCAGAGTAGGGGCAGGGGGAAGCAGATATGGTCCATGGGCAGTCTCGAAACACACCATCCCTCTGACCTTGGGAAGTGTATTCACACACACAAATACAACACATACACATACACACACACAAACATATTCTCACACACACACACACACACACACACACACACACACACACACACACACACACACGCACGCACAGAGCGGCTGCCTACACTACTCTGTGCCAACAACGATTAGCCTCAACCTGGGGTTCCTCTCGCCAGTGGCAAATGAGCGCCGAGGGCCCCCCAACCACACTGTGTCACAGGTACCTTTAAGCTGATAGGTCACATGGTCGCCCGTTAACAGTGCGACTCCTCTGATAGGCCGCAGCAGTGAATTAGTGCTTAGGGGCCCCCACACCGGGGTGACCCGGGACTTACCATGAAGACCCTCAGCTGATTGGTCCGCTCTCTCTTCCCAACCAGGAAGTCGCCTGAGTGTGTGTGTGTGTGTGTGTGTGTGTGCGTGTGCGTGTGTGTGCGCGCTCGTGTGTGAAACCACAGAACAACGGAAACTTGCGTTTGTGTTGCTGATACAACAACTGATATGCAATCGTAATAACAAACCAAGATGATGAGTAAACATATATTAATTATTCAATTACTTAATACATTATAATGATTATTAACGCTTCTAACCCTTCTACACGTGTATCCTCGTTTCCATGACAACGGTTAATTTTCCCTGCAGGACACTTCCATGTGACACATCGCAGGCAGCAGGAGTCAAGAGATGGAGGCACGCTTGTGTTTTACCAACGCCTCTCCATCCGTGTTCAGTGGCTTGTAGAGCCAGGCTATGCCGACCCCTTTATCGCTGTTACACCTGACAACCAAACACGTCGCTAGAGCCTCACAGCCGCCTACACCCCCCTCACAGCAGGCCCACCACAGGTGACGTGCCGGTCCATAATACGCCTTTTGTGTCGCGGAGGCGCAGGCCTCTGTTTATACTGCGCCCTGAACAGCAGAACCGAACCGAAACCAATGGGTTTATAGGCATCAGTTGGATATGTTGGCTTAAATATCCTGATATCCCGGTAATACGTGCTCCCTTTTCAGTCGCACCCCAGTCCCCCCAGCCGCCGCCGCAGCAGCAGCAGCAGCAGCAGCCTGCGCCCGGCGCGCCATTCATTGTGCAGCAATGACGCTCGGTGTCAAAGAAGCGAGGCATGCTTTCTGCTTACCTCATCTCTCCTCTCCTCCCCGCTCGGCCGCGATGAAAACACTCTCTGACTTCCCCTCCGTCCTCCTCCTCCTCCTCCTCCTCCTCCTCGCAGCAATTCTGACACGCTTTCCAGAAATAAACGATCCAAAACTGGGATGTTAAAAAAAAAGAAAGATAAAAATTTTTAAAAATTAAAAAAAAAACGATGCTGCCGGCGAGGAAGCCCGGCCGGGTGACGTGCAGATGTTGGAAAAAAGGCGACAGGGTGGGGAAGAAAACAACGCTTAGAAAAAAAGAAAAAAAAGAAAACAAAAAAAAAAAACGGGCTGCCACAGTTTTCAGCGTCCTTAAAGCGAACGGCTCTCCGGTCTCTGGCGGGAGGACGGCGCTTCACTGCGGGCCATTACGGAGGGCTTGACGCCGCTGTGCGGAGGAGGACGGCAGACCGGGCGGAGAGGCAGACAGCGGCTGTGGAGGTGCCATCTTTTTCCTTCCTTCAACCACTGGGAGCGTGGACGGCAGCAGGGGAGACAGAGTGGGTAGGTGGTGGTGGTGGTGGTGGGGGGGTTGAGAGAGTGGGAAAGAGAGAGGGAGGGGGAGAGAGAGCGGGAGAGAGGTAGATAGAGAGAGAGGGTGAGGGGGAGAGAAAGCAGGGAGAAGTGGGGAGGGAGGGGGGGGACTCTACACTTATTTATTCTGGCTCTCTACTCGTGTGTACTTTTTTTTCTTTTATTGCATACTTGCTTTAGCAATACAAACGTATGTTTCCCATTAATAAAGCCCTTTAAATCTGAGAGAGAGAGAGAGTGAGAGAGTGAGTGAGTTAGAGAGAGAGAGAGAGAGAGAGAGAGAGAGAGTGAGTGAGTGAGTGAGTGAGTGAGTGAGTGAGTGAGTGAGTGAGTGCGAGAGTGAGAGAGAGAGAGAGAGTGAGTGAGTAAGAGAGTGTGAGAGAGAGAGTGAGAGAGTGAGTGAAAGAGAGAGAGAGAGAGAGAGAGAGAGAGAGAGAGAGAGAGAGAGAGTGAGTGAGTGAGAGAGAGAGAGTGAGAGAGAGAGAGAGAGAGAGTGAGAGAGAGAGAGAGAGAGAGAGAGAGAGAGAGAGTGAGAGAGAGTGAGTGAAAGAGAGAGAGAGAGAGAGAGAGAGAGAGAGAGAGAGAGAGAGAGAGAGAGAGAGAGAGAGAGAGAGAGAGAGAGAGAGAGAGAGAGAGAGAGTGAGTGAGTGAGTGAGTGAGTGAGTGAGTGAGAGTCTGTTAAAATATTCAAGTCTCGGTGGTTTTGCTGCCCGGTAACACCGTCGGTACTATGCCCGCCCCCCCCCCAACAAACCTCAAAGTTTATATTTCCATCTAGAAAGAATAAGAGAGGACGCGTCAGCATACGCACCAAGCGTAAAGTCGTCAAATTTGATTTTTTGAAATTCTTGTTTTTATTTTGTTCTTATTGTTTCCCCCCCCCTTTACCATTCGGCCCCAGTGGGCCCCGTATTCATAATACATTCCCCAGCAGATAAAAATAGACTAGGTGCCAGTAAACGACGCCCCTATCCTTATATAGACGAAACTTGTCAGGAAACAAGGGAGAAACGTCAGGAGGAGAATCAGAGGAGGCATCCCTCCTCCAGGACGGAGACACATGCAGTAGGTGCTGAGCGGACGCGGCAGGCGAGCAACAAAAAGACTCACGGATCTACAATAAACCCTCAACGAGGCACTAAATGATTTCATCAATTACAGTGAAACAATGCAGAATATATATATATATATATATGGGCCTATATTCTGCACCGTACCACTTGATAGGCCGCCATATGTGGCCTGAGAGGAGACACCCCACAGGAAACGGGGCGGTTTATTGTAATGGCTGCCTGTGGCGCACACCTGTCAGGCGGAAAAACTGATCAGCTCACCTCCATCTTTTCCTTTTCTCTCTCTTCTCTCTCTCTTCTCTTTTCTTGGTGTGTTCGCCAGCTGTTGTTCCCTCACACAGAGAGCAGGCGGACTTATTCAAGGCTTCCCTCGGTTTAGGCCATTCATTGTCAGACAGACAGCTTCCACCCATCCAGAGTATAGTTAGTGAGTGTTAGACCTGAGCTTTTATGGATGTATACTGCTTATATATATATATATATATATATATATGTATATATATATGTATATGTTGTGGTGTGTGTAGCAGTGGTGGCTGCAGGGCATTCTGGCCTAGGAAGCACTCAGCTCGTACAACCGCAGCTTTTACAGTCGTGGAAGCGAGAGAATGGGGACGCGTAATTTGCAAATTAAAACAAATGACTGCTAAACCTGTCTGAAGTCACAGAGAGTTTGTTGTGCTCTGTCAGAGTTGAAAATACCGAGCTCAACCACCGACACAAATTCAACATCTGTTCCCTTCTTCCTTCAGAAAGAAAGGGATGAAAACAGGGGTGGCCCAGGTATCTATTGAGGGGTGGACTTGTTCACCTCATTAACCCCCCCCCACACACACACACACACACCGTTGGAAGGTGGAGGGTTCAAGTGTTTGAAATTCAGTCCCGCCTTTTAAGATTTTTGCATTATTTGCAAATAAATGCAAAACAAAACTCTCGAAGCTTGATGAGTGCTTCTGAAAGCTCTGTCGTCCGTGCTGACAGGTACGATGAGCGGTTTGTCGACTTTGTGAGAGAACGTATCATTTCGATTGACCTGAGGACCGAGACTAGCCGTGGACGCTTGGGTCCCGAAACATGGAACTGAGGTGGAGTCCCTTGAATCTGTCTAGTGGTAGTTGGAGCAAAGTCGACGATGCAAATATATGTGTCCTATTCATGAAGGCCAGCGTCTCCTCACAGAAGCAAGGCCGGGCTTCATGCTGGCCAGTCAGGACTCCACAGCAGAGGGTGGTGGTGGAAATCATGTGGAGGCAGTGCGTGCTAATGAATAGGTGAGAAAATTAGGTTTTGAAAAATATCACCCTTAAATTGTACTGAGGTCAACCGAGGTCATGACAGGACAAACTAGAGACGAGGGCGCACAACTTCAAATCTTTTGATAGGAAAATGTCCACATCAGACAATATCTAGGTAAGTGGTCCAGAATGTCCACATCAGACAATATCTAGGTAAGTGGTCCGGTGCTTGACAACACTACTATTCAAAATGTAAAGTGGACGCAGTTACACAGAAGAAGTCAGACGTGGTTTGTCCGTAAAGGAACAAGACAACTCAATCGCTGAAAATTAATTTTCTTTTCTTTCTTTTTTTTTAAATTGTTTACAGGTCACTAGCCCTTTAATGTTAACCTTAACCATTTCCACTTTCCTAATCTTTCTCCCCTTCTTAATTGATTTTAACTGTCATTTACGTCTTAGTGTTAATTCTACATCCACTTTCCAACCTACCATCCTCCCTTTTGTAACGTTTTGCTTTTTTAAACCATACTTTACTTCACCTTAACCCCCCCTTATCATGTTTAACCCCAATTTTATTTATTTTCAAAATGATTTCATTCATGTCAAATTTATTCCCAATTACAGTTCCCTTATCTTAACCTTGTGCCCCCCTTCATTTGTTTTTAGCTTGTAGGTTTGAACCCATTTCCATGCCTTCAATCTAATTTCTATACACCCCCCCTCTTTTTTTAAAATTTATTTAGCTCTGGCTCTTTAATATTTCACACTTTATTAAACGGATCCCCCTCCCCCTCCCACCCCCCGCCTCCCTCTGACTGCTGTAGTGTCATGTTTTGTCCAGCAGAGTTCGCCATAGTCCACAGACGATAGAAGGTTTGGTTTGGTTTGGAGGTTGTTGTTTTTTCTTTCTCCCTCCTCCATAATGGGGGGATAATGTTCCACTTCGAGCTTACATCCTGGCTAGACCCCGTCCCCGTCTTATTTCGGGTCACGGTGAGCAGAAGAAGCTCAGCCACCTGTTGCAGTGAAAACATATCTGCCTGTGTGGCGGTGTACCACGTGACCTCGCTTGATCATTAAACAGCGCGTCTGCGGCCCCTTTCCAGCCCCGTGTGCTCAAACCCCGGACTCAAACCCAGTCTGGGCACGATAGAAAGCCATTACTTGGTAATACGACTAAAGCAGTCTGTCTACTTCCAGGTTAGGTGTAATTCGAGGCTGTTCCTTGACGATCATGAAATAATGGGTAACGCTTTGCATTATGTGCATACGTGTTCGTTAGTAAGCCCATTATAAGTCCTTGTAAAATGCTTAACATCGTTATGTGTTAATAACACTATAATAAGCGTTGGTTGATAGGTAATAAGGACCTTATAATAAGTCATAAGTTTTGCATTTTTGTGTGCTATCAAAAATGCTTTTAGGAACTTTGATCTGTGAGGGTCTTTAGTTTTATGTAGATTGGAAGTGTAAATAGTTCTCAGCTCTCCGGGCTCAGCCTTAGAGACAGGGTGAGGAACTCGGACGTGCAGAGGGAGCTCGGAGTAGAGCCGCTGCTCCTTCGCACCGAAAGGAGACGGATGAGGTGGTTCGGGCATCTGATTAGGATGCCTCCTGGGAGCCTTCCTTTGGAGATTTTCCGGGCACGTCCAACTGGGAGGAGACCCCAGGGGTAGACCCAGAACTCGCTGGAGAGACTACATGTCCAGTCTGGCCTGGGAACGCCTTGGGATCCCCCAGGAGGAGCCGGAGGGCGTTGCTGGGGAGAAGGGCGTCTGGAGTGCCCTGCTTAACTTGCTTCCACCGCGACCCGACCCCGGAGATGAGATGATTTACATCCTAAGACGAGTGTGGAAAAAGTAGTTTTGCGCATTTTGCAAGCGCCACCTAGTGGACGAAAACCTGCTTATTACGCTATTATTCCCCCCTACAGCCTTTTTAACATGATGTAACACATAGTAATGTTAATGAGCATTTCATAAGGGCTTATAAAGGCCTTATTCTCTTTTAACTAACACTTATTACATGCACTTAATCAATCAATCAATCAATCAATTAATGTAAAGCGCTACCAAATAATGACTTTACTTTGAACGCAATGATGACTTGTTGCAGTTTAGGCAACTGCAAAAAATAAAAGAAACGTCATGGGCCCTGACAGCCAAACCCATTGGAGCATCCTGCCTGCTACTTTGCACAGAATCGTTAGTTCCTGCAGTCCTCCTACGAAGACTGATGGATGTGTGTTTTGTTGATTTTGCGGCTGGAATAGATTTTGACAGATGCTGCACCTGCATTGTAGTTTCCAGTTGAATTATCTGCTGATGGAGATGGTTGGGAAACATGGCGTGTTTTCCTTGTCTCATCTATCACCCAGCGACTGCACCGTTAACCCGGAGCAGACTACCTCCAGCAGAATGGATGTGATCATTAAGAATGGTTTTACACTGTCTCCTGCCTTGTCTTGTAAGAGGGGAAATGGTGATGATGATGATGATGATGATGATGATGATGAGGACGGTGATAATTTATTGTCAGATCAAGTCTGAAATATTCCTGCATCGCAGCATTTCCATTTGTTTAAATGGACCTAAACAATGCTAACCAGTATAATACCCAAACTATAAAGAGTTGCGGGAATTCAGGAATGTATTTGGTGTCATTTTGTTCCCTCGAGTTTTTGATTTTATTCAGTTGTTTATTTGAACTGTTTTGTCTGTTACACCTCTCTCTCTCTCACACACACACACACACACACACACACACACACACACACACACACACACACACACACACACACACACACGCACACACACATGCACAGACACACACACATGCACGCACACTAAGCGAGAGGACAAAGAAACAAAGAGAAATGACATACCATTGGTATGAAGGATCATAGCACGGTTGTTTAATAGTTGACTGTAGCTGAACCTCCCAGTTTTACCTACCCAGCCAGGGGCTACAGATAAAAACTACACTAGCCAGGCATCCGAGTTGTGTAGCGGTCTATTCCGTTGCCTACCAACATGGGGATCGCTGGTTCGAATCCCCGTGTTCCCTCCGGCTTGGTTGGGTGTCCCTACAGACACAATTGGCCGTGTCTGCGGGTGGGAAGCCGGATGTGGGTATGTGTCCTGGTCGCTGCACTAGCGCCTCCTCTGGTCGGTCTGTTCGAGGGGGGAGGGGGAACTGGGGGGACAAGCGTGATCCTCCCACGCGCTACGTCTCCCCTGGTGAAACTCCTCACTGTCAGGTAAAAAGCAGCGGCTGGCGACTCCACATGTATCGGAAGAGGCATGTGGTAGTCTGCAGCCCTCCCCGGATTGGCAGAGGGGGCGGAGCAGCGACCGGGACGGCTCGAAGAGTGGTGTAATTGGCCGGGTACAATTGGGGAGAAAGGGGGGGGGGGAGAAAAAACTGCACTAGCCTTTCAGGGAGGAAGATTTATTAGATATGGTTGAGATGCACCTTTCAGTAACGGTATCAAACTGGCATCTAGTTATGCAAACTGACAGAGACGTGCACACACAAACAGATGAAAAACATAATGGAGTCACACAGCTTACTGTTAACGTACAAGGAATAGTTTTGACGACGGTATCTAAAGACACACGTGTCCTAAATGCCACAGAAATCAAAGACAATAAAGAGCGAGGACGAGACAATCTAAAAGTGGGTTGTCCCAGAAGGAAGTGATGAGCAGCTCGGGTATGAGACTGTGTAGTGGTCACTGAAGCTACTAAGAGAAAGCATTCAAATAACTCAAACTGGCTATTATCACACGGAAAAGCAAACCAATCTCATTTAATGTGTCTCTCGCTACACAGCAAACTTGTTCTAACCAGCGTTTATAGCAACCCGTGTCTCCTCTCTAAACGCTCATACTTGCACAGCGCATTGCTCAGATTTGTGTCCAAACCCAAACCGGACACATGGATTAGCTTTTGCTGAACCCAGAAGGGTCGAAATATCTGATAATTCATCAACACCTTTTCTTTTTTTTAACCCAAGGCTGAACTAGAGCCCCCATAATTAAACTAGAAGTGGAGCCTAAGTCCATCAAGTCCAGTCCAGTCTTGTAGGGTTTTGGGCACAAATATTTTGGGCACAAATTTGGTTTCGTTTGGATGAAGTAACTATCGTTTGTCGCAAACTCGGGAACAGAATATGTCAATTCTGCAGCCTCGTTAAAGGAACAGTTCATCCCAAATTTGAAATGACCTTTTGTACGGCATGTGGTACAAGGCCCATATCAGTAACAGATCTGAAAGTACTGGCTGGGGGATTTGAGGGGACTTTTGTAGTTGGAGGCGTCCAGCGGTGGGGTCTGGCAGGTGGTGGTTTTCTGGAGATTTAGGGTGAAGGTTGGGGTTGTTTTCCGTGTCTTCGTGCCCCTCTTGGCCTGGGGGACAGCAGGCGTGCCTGTCGCGCTGCTGTCAGTGGGCACGGTGGAGGCTGACTTGGCGGTCTCAGAAGATCCAGTCCTTCTTGCGAGGGGGCTCAGATAGATCTGCATAGTCACTAAGTGAAGAGGTGAAACGAGGGGACGAGGGTGTGGCCACGTGTCAGAGAGAGAGAGAGAGAGGGCAGGCGGGAGATTTGGGCGAGTATGAGTGAAGGCGGAGGGCAGGTTGTGTTGATGTTTGGAGAAGGAGACGGGGTAGAGTTGGTAGAGAGCAGGGGCAAAGGGTAAGGGAGGGCACAGAGGTCATGGTGAGATGTGGACAAAATGAAGAAGGAGTATAAAACGAGAGTTTAAATGCTCGGTAAAATGATCAACTTTTCCTCTCCAGACCCCTTCAGCGATAAATTAAAATCAGACTGCCGGTGATGGAAACACAGAAACACGGTCAGGAATGAAGCCTACCTTTGCAGTGCGTCACACGCCTCGTCCCTTCACCAAAAAGAAAAACACACAAGAGTCACAGTTTGTGTGCGGCATCATGCCTACTAACACCACACCGCTCTTACGTAAGTCTTTATTTGCCGGGTTTTAATGCACTTGCAAACCGGGCAGCAGCTGTTTCACACTTTACTTCTGCCTTTTGCTGGGATCTCTTACAAGGCTAAAAGCTGCAGGCTACTGACTGGAAGAAAAGCTGAAAGCAGGGAAACAAACTAAGCGTTCTCTTACCAAGAGTCACCAAGGGCTCCTTGGCCTTGCTGCTGAGAAGAAGAGAAAGCAAGAGAAAGATTTATGTCAGAAAGTTCAGGATACAGAAGCAGAGGAAAACAGAGAGAGAGAGGGAGAGAGAGAGGAAGAGGTGGTAAGTTTGCAAATAGGCAAAAGACGAAGGCCGAGGCCACTCACTGGTGGCAAGTTAACTAAGGACGTGATTGCGAGCTCCGTTTATCAGACAACTCGTACCTGTCAGGAGCTCTCTTGCAGGATGTGGCTGCAGGGGTGGGCCGTGCTTTGGTGGTCTTACAGGGACTGTCCTTCACACTGCCTGCTGGGCTCCTCACACCACTGGTAGAAAACACGAAAATAAGGATCTCTCTCATTACGTATTACCGGCGCTGAAATTATTAATCGATAAGCTGATTAATCGATAAGCCGATTGGTCGATCGACAGAAAATTGATCGATTGTAATTTCGGCAGTTGATTAATCATTTGGGCCGTTCTTCAAGTAAAAATGCCAGTCATTTGTTGGTTGCAGTTTCACGAAGGCTATGATTTGCTTGCCTTCCTCAGATTTATATATCATTTTGAAATTAATATTTGAGGTTGTTTTTTTTGTTTTTCGTTTTTTGGTCAGACAAATTAAACAATTTTACATGTAGGTCAGGTGAATCGACCATACTAAATTGCCCCTAGGTGTGAATGTGGGGGCCCTGTGATGGACTAGTGGCCTCTCCAGGGTGTCTCCCCGCCTGCCGCCCAGTGACAGCTGGGATAGGCTCCAACATCCCCGTGACCCCAGTTGGGATAAGCAGCTTGGATAATGGATGGATGGAAAATGTCACTTTGGACTCTATAGAAACTTAAGATGTGCATTCATCAGTTTTGACTTTTAACAGGTTAGACGTTGATCGATTAATTGCAAAAAAATAATCGATTATGAAAATAATCGCCAGTTGCAGCCCTGCCTATCACCTCATTTCATGTCTAAACTGTGTTTTTTTTTTGTTTTTTTTTTGTGATTTTTGTTCCCCCTGGTGGCCGGGGCACAAACAAAAACACTGACGCACAGAAGACAACACAAAATAATCTGTTTCTACAGTCTTGTGAAAAGAAAACTTAAGAAAGATGGATGGGGAGAATTGCACTAAGTTAAGAGAGGAGATAAATGAAGTGGCGGTGTTAACGATGACAGCGATGATAATGGTTCTCATTAAGCGGAGGGAAGGTCCTACCTCCATCATATTAGCATAGCCCAGATGTAGCGGTACCTTATCAATGCTCTGCAGAGGGAACCTGCCTCACCGCCAAGCTAATGGCATCTAGAGGTGACTTACAATTACTTTCCAAGGTAATTGGCTAGGAAGACTTCTGCGGGAATAGATTGCTTGTTTAACGCTTG